>NW_027665232.1:0-108548 GCF_948465745.1 Chenopodium album
AAGAGAAAGAGAAGAGAGAACAGAGAAGTGAGAAGAGAGAAAGAGAAGAGAAGAGTAACAAGTTGGGTGACTTGTTCCTCAGGGTCTCAAGTTCGTAGAGGAACTTGAGTGTGAGTCTTTAGCTTGTAATAGGATCATTTGCCCTATTATAGTGAAGATTCTTTTCCCAAAATCCCAAGTGGTCGTGGTTTTTCTCCTTGTTAGGGCCAAGGAGTTTTCCACGTAAAATCTCTCTTGCATTCTTTAGTTCCTTCAGTTAATCTCTCAGTTCCTTTAGCTAACTTAATTTTAATTCCGCAAAAAGTTTGGCTAAACTCTCATACTACAATTCAACCCCTCCCCCCTTCTTGTAGTATTCATTGAAACAACACATGATAAATCTTAAGATTCACCTAAAAAGTAACCTTACTGCGAGTTAGCTGATCGCCTATTCAAACTGAATCTAACCCTTTTGAGTTTTGAGCTCCGCCCCACTCCACGCCTTGGCGCTGGCCAAGGTTGATCCGGTTCATTGGCTATAGCTATAAGTCGCAATCATGCCAATACCAGGGACCAGTACAACACAAATAATAACCATAGATAGAAATGGGCCACAATCTTCCGATACAATCTAAACCTTCGCAACAATCATGTTCACCATAGCATTGATTACCTTTCGCAGTGCATGTCTGCCCTAACACCATACCTACAAAATCACAACACCAATCAATTAAAAATAATCCTAGAAATCATTAGTTATACATTATCTCCATTTTCTTTTAGTTGACACCCTTTTATTATAACGCTTGCCAACGCACTATTTTAACGCTTGATATCTCTAATTCTCGACATTCTAAAATTACAAAAAGTTGATATTAATAAAATATACGACATTGAGACGATTCAAACAAAATCCCACTTAATTGTGTTTTATGTAATTATAAATCACAAAAACTAATCAAAGTGTAGTTTGTGAATAGTGTAAAAGTCAAATGCTGTCAACTAAAAAAACGAAGAAGGAAGTATAATTCTCAATATATTGCAAAATGTGGAGCCACAAGAATTAAGAAAGCGGGTAAAAGGTGGAAAGCACCACAAAATTAAACAAAGTGAATTATTTAGGGAATATATGTAAGCAAGTTAATAAATGTCAATACGAGTATATTTATTGGGTAAATGCAACGTCAAAAGAAACGTCGATTTCCTTAAAGAGAAAATATGTAACATTTGTGAAAATTCCTAATTTAACATAAACTTGCTACTTTCTCCGTCTTTAAATTACATTCCACATCTAGCATTTATTCCTTGCATAATAGAGAGAAGTAGAAATGTAATTTAGGGACGGATGGAGTAATTAACAATAACCTCATGTGTTCAAAAAAAAAAAAAAAACCTGATGTCATTAGGATTAACATTAATCCTATGATAATTGGCTTTAGATGTTTTAGAGACACCATATTCACAAGCAATTGTTTTCTAGTTAACCTGGTTGTTTCGAAGTATAATTTTGCTAGTTTAGTTTGTGGTTTGGTTGGAAAGCGCATTCACATCTTCTCTATTTAATGCCTTAGCTTTTCAAGTTATTAAAGTCAACTCACTTAAAATAATTAGATTGTGTAGTTTACTATAAGTTTGTAAGACATGTGCTATGCCTCGTCCAAAGATGCTTTGACATTGATGATACATCTTGCTGAAGATTATAATAAAAATTAACTGATAGAGTATAAAACATATTCATGTGCCTTAACCATCAACTTAAGCTTTTGGTTGAGATGGTCCACTAACATGGTATCGATTATGTTTTATACTCTATCATTAACTAAAGAGAAGCCATTAGTATAATAGAAGTAGAAGTTTGTATTGATATTTTAATTTAGTCTAAATAATATTAGAGTACATTATTGTTGTTATGTGTGAAGTTGCATGACTTATTATTAGGTTGTGGCAGAGACTAAGAGAGAGCCATAAATTGAGGGACAAATAATGTGGACGAAATTTAAATCCCGGTTTTCGAAGTGGGTATTATATCCTAAATCTTTAACTAGTTATAATAGTCAATAACATTTACATTGGACTTAGGTTACACTATCCTCGTTTCTAAATGATGTTAACACCTTCCTTTGGCCTATTTTGAAAAAGTCACCAACACCCTCACTTGATATTTATGTGTGATGATGGGTCTTAATTAAGTCTCAGCTGATCACTTGGTGCTAGGCTTGTTAGATTATGTAAATAATCAAGTGCATATTATTAGTTTGTATTTTACTAATGTATCTTTACCACTAACCCTAGCATACGATTTTATATATACAATAGAATATTAGGGTTAGGGCTAAGGATACATTAGTAAAATACAAACTAATAATATCCATTAGATTATTTACATAATTTAACAAGGCTTACTATTGTTATTTAACAAAGCGAGCCTTGCCCGAGTAGCAAACTTAGCACGTACGAATGTCTAAATGGTGACAATGTGGGGTGATGGCTTGATGCGTGCATGGGGTTGAATGGCAGATGATGGACCGATGACCAATGGAGGCGGATTCAGCTTGATCCACTTCAATCCGCTCCATTTTCATCTCACGAAGATCAAAAACCATAATTAAATTGTCATGTACTTATGTGATAAATTAATTGCTAATCTTCATTATCTAAGTCTATGTCAATTGCGGAGTATTATTCTAATTGAATACATTGACTACAGATCGGAGTAATTAATCATCTTCAATGCAACTGTACATATGCAAGTTGATACATTTGTTTATATAAATAAAAAATAGGATATTTTGATTTTTACCACCTTCCAATAACGACTTTGTCGAATTTACCACCTCCATAAAAAAAAGATTTACTTTACCACCACCAAAATTTCCAAAAAATCGATTTTACCACCAACTAAGGGATTCCATCCATGAATCCGTTAGTAGGGCCCACATTTTGAACGTTTCTTCTTCATCTTCCCCGATCTTCCATGTCAACCAACCAGCAACGAAATCAACTACCTTATAGTGAAGATATGCACCTGTCCCCTACCAGCTATGAAGCAGACTACTTCGATAATCCTCCTCCAATTGAAGTGATGAAAAATCTGGATCTACGTGATTTGCCGAAGGAAGAGTTTGCTGATGTCCTAATTGCCAGTCCTATCAAAGAGGACAAAGCTGCCGGCACTTCTGAGCCTGCCCCCCGAAAGGAGCCCGAATCGAAGAAAGATTAACGGGGCGGGCAGCTATCACCAGAGTCATGTGGGTCCTCTTTGTCTGTAACTTTTAAGGCTCATTGTTGAGCTGTTTTTGTCATATGTTGTTGTTTAAACAATTTCTTTCAACTTTGTATTTTGGCCGATCTGACCCTTGTCTTTTTTGGGTGATGGCTGTCGAATTTACTTCCGTGTGTTCTGACAATATTTATCTTACCTCTGTTTAACATTTATTAATCTTGTCTGTACTTGGCAATATCTATAATACTTGACTGTATTTTGATTGCGCACTACTGTATTGTTTTTCTGTCATATTCACTTACCAACGATTTTACCGTTAAACTTTATTTGAAAATTTTCCTGTATCCATTAAAACGTCGTTAATAACCTATTTATTTTTCCTTGCGACTTCCATAACTATATTGAAATTTCGTGCCTATTTGCTTACCTGTACACTAAGTTTTTTAATACTTTGGTACTTAATCTGTATCTAGTTGAAATAAATTATCGGCCTATCATATCGATTCCAACTTTGGTACTTAATGCCTGTACACTAAGTTTTATAATACTTTGCTACTTAATGCCTGTACACTAAGTTTTTTTTTTTTTTATCATATTCCAACTTTCCATTCCAACTTTTTGATTCCAACGTACTGGCATATCAAGCATAATAGGCATATGCCCCCGATTTCCGTAATTAATTTCCTTAGAAATTGATTTCGGTAATCCTTATCATTCTGATATTATCGGTATTTTCATGCAGCTGTCCAGAACTTATTCCTCTCCGGTAAGATGCCTAAACAAGTGAACTGCACTTATGTCACTTTAATTCCTAAGACTGAAAATGGTACATGCAGCCTTTAGCAGGCCGAGTATTGACAGTGGATCAGACCGTCAATTTCAACTCGCCTTGAGGCGCATTAGTTATCCAACCTTCCTCCTCACTTGAATGAAAGAGACAGCTAGCTAGGCTGTTTGTCAAATCATATCGAAAGTAGGGGATGGCTCCATATGTTGTAGTACTTACTTTTCTTACTAACGGCCTTAGCCAAAATCGTCAAAACAAATTACAGGCATGGAGCTTGCTTATAAAATATGAACTAACAGAAAAAGCTAAACCATGACTACATACCATGCCGGTACCAAACATAAGAAACAAAAGTACAATCTAGACGTAATATTTTTTGAGGACGTTTGTATTCCAAACATTTTTTAACGGTACTCCCTCTAGAGTCATCAGCCGATATGATCCTTGGCGAATCGTTTCATACACCTGATAGGGGCCTTCCCAATTTGCGGTGAGCTTGCCATCTGCATTCCCTCTACCCGTCGCAGCCGTTCGACGAAGGACCAAGTCTCCATCTTTCAGAGGCCGGTAATTAACTCTCTTGTTATATGCTTGACTCATACGATTCTTATATGCCGCTGACCTGATGGCAGTCGTAAGCCGAGTTTCAGGTAAGAAGTCTAATTGCTATCGTAGGAGCAAGTCATTTTGATCCTCACAAAAATGCTGAACACGGAACGTAGGGAGTCCTACTTCAACCGGAATGACAGCTTCGGAGCCGAAAGCAAGGTTGAATGGCGACTCCCCAGTAGTTTCCCTTGTTGTCGTTCTATTTGCCCATAATATTTCCGGGACCAGATCTGCCCACAAGCCCTTCGCATCTTCTACCTTCTTTTTCAGTGTCGTTAATATCTGCTTATTTACGGCTTCCGCTTGGCCATTTGACTGAGGATGGCAGACGGCTGCGTATGCAAATTTTACCTTGTATATGCTAAGGAAGTTCTTAACTAGGTTGCAATCAAATTGGGAGCCGTGATCAAACACCATGGCGACCGGTAGCCCAAATCGGGTGAATATACTCTTCTAGATGAACTTCATAACTTCACTCGCTGTTATTTTTGCTACCGGTTCTGCTTCTATCCACTTGGTGAAGTAGTCAATCCCTACTATCAAGAATTTCCTGCTCCCTGTTGCTGACGTAAAAGGTCCGATAATGTCCATTCCCCATTGTGCAAACGGTATCGGATTTAGAATTGGTGTCAGATCATTTGGCGGCTGGTTGATTGCTGGCCCAAATATTTTGACATTTGTCGCACCTTTTTGCGTACGCTAAAGTATCGGCATTCATTGTTGGCCAGTAGTACCCTCTTTTCATCGCTTCCAAGGACATTGACCGGCCTCCGGCATGATTCCCACAATCCCCTTCATGGATTTCTTCTATCATCCTAGCTGACTCATAGGCCGATATACACCTTCGCAGTGGTAGCGAGAACCCTCTTTTATACAGCATTCCCTTGAACATGACAAACCAGACACTATCCTTCCTTATTTTCTGTGCTTCTGTTTTATCCGCCGGTAAGACATTATGTACTTTGTAGGCTAGTACGCCATCATACCATTCTTGGTCGTTAACCACGCAATTCACTTCTTTTGGAGTGTTGTCGGGGTCAATGCTTTTGCGTTCCAGAAGCTCCACCATTACAGTACGTTCTAAATCATTGAAGCTGGAACTTGCCAGTTTTGCCAAGGCGTCTGCCTGTGTGTTTTTTGCTCTCGGCACCAATTGTATTGCAAATGATTCCAGGTTTGCCGTTACCGCTTTCAACTTCGCCAGGTAGGCAGACATCGTTTGCTCCTTGGCCTCATAAGTGCCGTCAAATTGACTTGCCACCAATTGTGAGTCAGTCGTGAGTTCTACCCGCTTTGCCTCAGCTGCAACACATAACTGTACTCCCGCAAGTGCTGCCTCGTACTCAGCTTCATTATTGGAGGCTTTAAACTTGAATTTGATAGCGTACTCGAATATGTCCCCTTGCGGTGATATCATAACAATTCCGGCTCCGGAGCCTGTTGATGTTGAGGAGCCGTCAACGGAAACCTTCCACACTCCATTGTCTTCTTCTTCTTCAGTGTAGGATGTTTCCACAATGAAATCAGACAGTGCCTGAGCCTTTATCGACACTCGTGGTTTGTAAATTATAACATATTCCGACAACTCTACCGCCCATTTGAGCAATCTTCCTGACGTCTCCATTTTCTGCAGAGACTTTTCTAACGGTTGATTTGTCAACACTTCAATGGTATGTGCATCAAAATATGGCCTAAGTTTTCTTGCTGCTATAACCACTGCATATGCAATCTTCTCTATCAGAGGGTATCTTCTTTCGGCCGCGTTCAGGACATGGCTCACAAAATAAATTGGAATTTGTGCCTTCTTTCGTTCTACTATCAACACCGCTGCAACCGTCTTTGGAGATGCCGAGATGTATAGTTGCAGGCTCTCTCCCTGTTCCGGCCGTGCTATGGTCGGAAGGGACCTTAGATGGTTTTTGACTACCTCTAACGCCTTTGCTTGCTCTTCCCCCCAAACGAATGTTTTATTTTGCCGGAGGACTACAAAGAATGGTAAGGCCTTATCAGCCGATTTGCTAATAAACCTTGTCAGCGCCGCTATGCGACCAGTAAGCTTCTGTATGTCCTTTATAGACTTGGGTTGCGGTAGGCTAAGTATAGCTTCTATTTTGTCGGGATTTGCATCTATCCCCCTTTCACTGACCATAAACCCCAAGAACTTCCCCGAACGAACTCCAAAGACACACTTTTCCAGATTGAGCTTCATTCGGTACTGACGCAAAGTTTCAAATGTCTCCCTTAAATCTGCAACATGGTCAGTGGCTAACCGGCTTTTTACGATGGAGTCGTCAACATATACTTCTACGTTTCTTCCTTTCTGGTTTGCAAAGACTTTGTCTACCAGTTTCTGATATGTTGCTCCGGCTTTTCGTAACCCAAACGGCATTGCCTTGTAGCAAAATACTCCGGCATCCGTAATAAATGTCGTTTTCGTTCTATCTGGCGCATACAAGCTGACCTGATGGTATCCCGAGAACGCGTCCATAAAGCTGAGCAGAGCATGGCCGGAAGTGGAATCTACCAGCCTATCTATTCGGGGCAGTGGATAGCAATCCTTTGGGCAGGCTTTATTCAGGTCTGTAAAGTCCACGCACATCCTCCATTTTCCTGACGGTTTCCTTACCATGACCACGTTTGCTAACCATTCAGGGTACGTGCAAGGCTCGATAAATCCCGCCGCTAGCAACTTGTTTACTTCTGCTTGTATTGCTTCTATCTTTTCTGTCGAGAAGTTTTGTTTTTTCTGCCTAACTGGCCTGGCGTTGCTATCCACATTCAGCTTGTGTACTATAACATCTGGATGAATTCCTGGCATTTCATCTGCCGAGAAAGCAAACACTTCAGCGTTCTCCAGTAAAAGTTCCACCAGATGACAATGGGTATCAACATCCATGTCTGACCCAACTCGTACGGTTCTTCCCGATACCCCAGGTTGCAACTCGATTTCTACCGTCTCCCCTCCTGGTGAAGGGCGGGGAACTGCTGCCGGGCGCGTATCGAAATTCTCCATTGCTAAGTCGTGTGAAGATACGGCTCGCCCCCTTTTCTGCGTTTCCTGGTTAGCCTGGGGTTGTCGGTTAGGTTGCTTTAAAGCTGTCACATAGCACTCCCTGGCCATTGTCTGACCTCCTCTAACGCGCTCTGTCTTTCCCAAATTTGAAACGTATACCATCGTCAAATGGTATGTCGAAACTACCCCCTGCACATCGTGGATCAGGGGTCTACCGACAATAGCGTTGTACGCTGAGGGCACATCAATTATCAAAAATTCCGTCATAACATCTTTGGCCGCCATGCCTTCGCCAATTCTGACTTGCAAGACTATACTTCCTTCCGGCCTAATTGTGGATCCGTTGAAACCGATAACAGGATACGATACCGGAGTAAGGTACTTCCGGCCTATTCTCATTGCATCAAATGCTTTTGCAAACAGGATGTTAGCGGAGCTCCCTCCATCGAGCAATACTCGCTTGATGTTGGCTCCATTGACCGTCAGAATTAAAACCAATGGATCATCGTGAGGAAAAGCCAAACCCTTGGCGTCTGCCTCCGAAAAGGATACTGACGGCATGGAAGCAGGCCTTGGCCGCTCGTCTACACCCAGTGCATTCACTGTGTGCCGGTGCTCAGACAAACTCTTTTTCGCCCCGCTAACTGATCCCCCGTGCACCGGACCACCGGTAATAACCTCTATTGTGATCTTGTGTCCTGGCGCACTATTCCCTTGACGGTATTCTCCGCTGTGGTTGCGCCGGTAGGTGTCATCTTGCATGGACGAGTCACCCTGCCTTCGATATTCACTTTGTCTGGGTTGCGGGGCTTGCTGCCGGCTTGGGCCTGCTTGAGCCCGATACTGGGACAGATGGCCCTTCCTAATGAGGTCTTCTATATTCTCTTTCAGCTGAGTACATTCTTCCGTATAATGGCCAATATCCCTGTGAAACATGCAATACTTTTTCGTGTCCCGACCTTTGGTTATCATTGGGGCCGGTCGTGTCCATTCCTCTCTGTGCTGATTTATTGAATATATTGCGGCCCTAGGTGTGCTCAGTTGCGTGTAGCTACTGTACCGGCCAAAACCTCTGGGTGGCCTACCGGCCCTTGGCTGGCTTGGTTGCTGTTGTGGTCTGTTCATTCCGCCGGTATAGGCACTAGGCGCAACCCCATCATTCTGTCTTCGAGAGGGCTCCGGTGCCGCTATCTGACTACTGGTTTTCAACAACTCCTCGCTTTTGATGTATTTATAGGCCTTGCCAAAGGCCACGCCTAAATTTGGGAACGACTTCCTTGCCATGTATTTTTTGAAGTCATTATCCCCTAGACCGTTCATTAAGGCCATTATCGCTATTTCTTGCTGTAATTTCGGTATCGTGTTAACCTCACCGTTAAATCTCCTTATGAAATCCCTAAGGGATTCATCCCTTCTTTGTCAGACCGACATAAGCTCTCCCGAAGTTCTCTGCCTTGCACTATTGCTAATATATTGACCGGTAAACAGTTCGACCAAGGTATCGAAGCAATCAATCGATCCATTCTCCAAATTGGAAAACCAATCCGAGGCTGGCCCCGTAAGCGTTGTCGGGAACACCTTGCACCACACCGCATCGGTGTCGGTATAAAGCAACATATGGCTTTCAAACGCCGCTACATATCGCTTGGGATCTCCTTTGCCATCAAAGGTACATGTCGGCATTTTTATCCTTTCCATTTGCTGATCCAGTACCTCCTGGGTGAAAGGTGATACTCTCGGCCTGACTATAGTCCTGGTTGTACGTCTTAGCGGCCCGCTATTGATCTCGTGCTGCCGGGACCCTAAGTCCTCTATCTGCGTTCCATGAGTTGGTTGGCGCTCACTTGGAACAATTATTCCCCGATTTTGGGGCTGTGACGGCGGTTGCTCGTCTGCCTGGTTGAACTGGCTCGCCAGATTCACAATCACGAGAATGGCCGGTGTATCAACTTGCCCCCTATTGGCTGCAGCTTCAGCCTCCTTTCTTTTCCGGGACATCGCTTTCATTACCCTTGCTGTTACCTCTAACTCCTCAGGAGTAAATTCCTCCAGGGGGTCCGGTATCCGTGCGGGGCTTCGTTCAGGTGTTATCAGTGTGTTCACAGTATTCTTGTGGAGAAGATGAGTTTCATCCTCCACTTCAATCTCAGGTATTGTATTGACAGTTTTGTTCGCATTGACATTCAGAGTGTTCTACCATACTGACGGTTTTCGGCTTCTGCTGTCGGTATTACGTGTTCCTGGTTTTCTTCCATGCCTGGCGAAGGCTATTTGGACGATAGAAGTTATTACTATCCCCTCCTTCTAGCGCCAACTGTTCCGGGTTTGCTCCGGTACAGATAATCTTCCTGGGTTGGTAAAGGTTTACCGTCCAATTACGCACCTGCACAGTCAACACAGATAAGCTAACCCGGGGGTTATCCGGGAATAACCTCTCCGATGCTAAAGTCAGCAATCCGATAAGAAGAAAGAATGAAGAGAGAGAAATTGTTTTAGATGTGTAGTGAGAGAGAGAGAGAAAAAAGATGTCCCTTTGGGTGAACATTTGCTTGGGTATATATAGAGAGATAACCAAGCTGGTGCCACCTATAATGATAGGTGGCAAACCGACCTCGTAGGCAGCAGGTGCCTACGTGGTCTCAAGCAGCTCTCCACGTGGCCGTTTAGAACGGCCGTTATGGATTTTCGAGCTTTCTTATTAATCAGTTGTTTCAGTATTATTATAAGACATTACCGGCTAATTAGGTATTACTACCGGTATTATCCCGTACAAAACCTCCTCATCATTCAATTTCAATTAATCGCCTCTTCATCGATCAAAGACATTTATGCTCCTCCAAATCTTCCTCAATTTCATATCTAAAAAACAAAAAAAAAAAAAAAAAAAATGGTATGTAAGCGTCAATTATTCCTTAAAAATATATGAAAATCAGTTTTTTTGTTGTTGTTGTTGTTTAAGATTATAATTATGCTAATTGAGTATCCATGATTTTCTATTTGAATTGCAGGTATAATAATAATTTAGACCTTGGACATGTGCAAACAATGGCCAAAATCGATAGGATAAGCAATTTACCAGATGAATTATTAAGTGAAATAGTTTCTCGCCTTTCCGTACAAGAGGCGGCTACTACCTGTGTATTATCAAAGAAATGGCGGGATGTCTTTGCTTTGATTACCCGGCTCGGGTTTGATCAGTGGTGTCGGGATACACTTGAACAACTCGAGTGTGATCATTCGTGTCGGGATACGCTTGAACAGCATAACAAATTTGTTGACAACGCGTTGCGTGCTTGCAGATCTGAAAGAATAACTATGTTTAGACTCAGAATTCGCGTTCATCAATCTTATGTTTATATGGAATATAAGCGTCTTAATCATTGGATGTCCTTTGCTTTAAGCCGCGGAGTCAAGCATCTTGAAGTTGTTGCCTGTTTGAGTGATCACGTTAAGCTACCATTAGCCCTTTTCGAGTGTCAAACATTAGAGATGTTAACACTAACATTGAATGTTAATTTTGAAGTTCCCTCGACTTATAATTTGCCAAACTTGAAAGTGTCATGCCTGTGTTTTGCTTCTTTCCGTGGTGAACATTTTATAACTAGGCTAGTTTCGAGGAGTCCATTACTCGAACGCCTAGATTTGACAGGAAGCAGGGAATGTTTTGAACCTATCAATGATGTTATTTCTGCACCTTTTCTTACTACATTATATCTAAACCTTTTAACGTTCCATAAAAATCAGAGAAATAAATTTTTTCTTGATGCTCCTAATTTGAAGTATCTAGACTATTCTTTAAGATTGGAATCGCAATATTGTATTGGAGATTTGAATTCACTCGTTGAAGCTAAGTTAAATATGCCCTTGAACGAGGTTAGGCTTTTCAGATCAATGTCCAATGTTCGACGTCTACATCTAGGTGCAACGTGCATGAAGGTTTGTTTGTTTTACTCTGAAGTATTAATTTATGATTTTTTTGACAGGATGACTTTTGAGTGGTCACAATAAAATTATGGTCAATATATTAGATGAAATCGCAACTGTTTATTTTTTTTTACTAATGTGAGCCGTTGATAAAATTGACTGTTGATTTCATCTATGAAAATATTAACCAAAAAAGAATAAAAAATAATAATAAAAATCTCTCATGTTCTATCCCACTATCATTCAGTTTCCAATTTTTCACATGTCAGTTTTTTATTTTTTTTTATTTTTTTTTATCCCATTTCATTGTCATTTGCTTTCATGTGTTCACGGCAGAATTGAAACTCATAAATTTGTATGTTTGATGCAATTGTTCACTGTAGATTCTCTGTAACATTAGCCTTTGAGGTTTTGATTGCTTGGACATTCTTTTGCTTTGCCTTCTGCTCGTCATCACATTACTGTCCTTTCACTTGGATTTACTTTTTCTCAATGAAGTTCATTCTTCTTAATTCTGTATTTGTGTGTTGCTTACATTTTATTTTGGGAAATCTATGCTTATTTAAATTAATGAAAGTGGATGAGGATTGGATTGAAGGCTTGAAGTAACACTCTTAACACAATTAAGAAGAAGAAAGCATAGACATTGAGCAGGGAAAACAAACATAAACTGTGAAAAATTGAAAACTGAATTGTAGTGGGATAGAACATGGGAGATTTTAATTTTTTAAATCAACGGTTCACATTAGTCAAGAGAATTAAATGATTGTGATTTATCTAATACAATGACCTCAATTTTATTGTGGCCATTTGAAAACTCTCCTTTTTTGACAATAACCCATTATTGTTGTTTTAGTAATAACCACTACTCCGTAGAGTAATATTTTTGTATGAAATTTACTACGAGTATCTACTTATTTCCAAAACATTAAAAAACTGTCGGTGGTTATTACTTTTTTTGTCAGAAATTCCGTTAATTTAATTCTTCTCTTACCATTACAAAAAAGTTCTTTAATAACGAAACTAATTACTGTACTACTCTCTGGTGCTAGGGTCTCGAAAAATGTGGATTAAAGCATAATAAGCTGCCTATATTTTGTAATTTACATCATTTACAGCTTAATTGTGCCTGGAGTCATTCCTATCACGAAGTAGTGTTGGAGATGCTTCATGCTTCACCTGTTCTAGAAACAATTTTCTTTGAGGTTAGCACGTTTTTTTTTTTTTTTTGTTTTTTTTTGTATATGTTTGATCACTCTTAAGGTCCTATTCATTTCACTTTATTTTTGTTGAAGTGAAATTATTTTTACTGATTCTATTATATTTCTCTTTAAATATTATATTTTCAAGGTGAACTGAACATGGCCTAAGTTGATTATCTATGCTATTGATGATCTTTTCAGGAATTGAAGTATGAATGGAATATGTTACTAATTGAAATAGAAAAGCATGACTTTCTCTCTCTAGGATTTTAAGTCATCGGGGACTAACTCGATCACTTTGGTGATTAGAGCCCCGGGAGCTTGCTCCTGGTGGAGAGCAGGTCTTCTGCCTTATGTTCTTACTTCAATTAAGAGCATTAGGTTCTCTTGTCCTTTTTTATTCTGATTATTTTCTTTCAGTCTTAAGTTAGTCCTGTTTTTTCCTGTTTTTCTTTTCTTTGTTATTTCTCAATGGTGAATGAAGTCTCTTCGGGGATCTCTTCAGTATTGAACCATGCTGCGGTAACCATTGATGAAATGGAGGAGGATGGGGTGATGTGTAACCCACAAGTATGCAATGTTGTTGCCTCGAAGGTGTCAAGTGAGTCAGATAGTATGGAGATTGAAAATCAAGTTGGGGATTTGGTACACAATGAGAAGACAGGCGCTAGTGCTCAAAATAAATCTAATAGCACCTTTAGAGAGGCGGTGGTAAGATCATCCCAATGGTTCACCGAGGCTAGGAAGATAGTCATGAACTCCCAGGATTGGGAGGATGAAGAAGATTGCAGCCCGGACAATGCGTTAGTTGTCAAATTCCCCAAAGAAAAGCTGCAGGAACTAAGGAAACCTTGGTCACTCACGCTCATGGGTAAATGTCTTGGGTTGAAGATAAGAGTGGAGTTTATGGCTCAAAGAGTTCAAAGAATATGGAACCCAAAGGGAGGGTTGGAGACCATTGAAATGGAAAATGGAGCCTTTTTATTCAGATTTACCCTGAAAGATGACTTAGAAAAAGCGCTCTTTGGAGGCCCTTGGTTCATTTTGGATCACTATCTGATGCTATCTAACTGGAAGCCAAATTTTCGACCTTCTTCTAATCCATTTCAATTCATGTCTGTCTGGATCAGATTTCCATAGTTACCGATGGAATACTATGAAAAGGAAGCACTATACAGCATAGCACAAGTAGCAGGGAGGCCAATTAGAGTCGATTACTCTACGGATAAAATTAATAGATGTCGATACGCAAGGGTATGCATAGAAATTGATCTAAATAAGCCCTTAATTTCCAAGGTTTGGGTGGGAGGATCATGGCAACGAATTGAGTATGAAAAAATCCATAGCCTGTGTTTCGCTTGTGGTAGGATAGGGCATGTAAAAGAAAACTGTAGGGAAGGTATAGCCTTACAGAGGGAGGTAGCTAGCAGAGAATTTTCTTCTAATACTTTAGATGCAAGCCATGCATTAAAAGGAGATCAGAATGAGATAGTGGGCCTGCAAACCCAACAGCAAAATCCAAATTCAGAAAAGGGACAAAAAGGGATTATGGATAAGGCAGGGGATTTAGTTTATAAAGAAGAATATGGGCCTTGGATTATTGCTACAAACAGAAAGAAAATCATTAAAAAATGGGAGGGTAAGCAAAATGTTGGAGGGAGAGATACTCACCAGAAAAATAAAGCTGAAAAGAAAGGAGCTCCTAGGGAGCAAGCTAGCCGCCAACATATGCATAAAAACACACAATGGAATTTATTGCCATTGGTAGAAGAGGAAAGTGAAACTAGTAGGGAGAGCAACATTCCTAGAGCTAAAACACTACAGGATAAAATTAGACAGGGAGATAATACATATAGCAGTAATAACATTTTGGGAATGAAGGCTACTACTAATCTTGTAGTCCCGAGATCGAATTACCAAAATAAAAAGAACAAGACAACGGTTCCTTCGCATGCAATTCAATCTGTTCTTTCAACTCCTTCTACCCCTTCTCCTTCAGTTAATCATGGAGAATCACAACAACTCAGTAAGCAACCCCTCGCTGAGATCGGTCAACAGCAAGCTCCGACAGGAAATTGCGGATCTCCAATCATCTCATGCTCTGAGGTCGAAGGTATCGGACCTTCAATCACAAAACCCGATTGCTCCAACGATTCATCCATCACAAACTCGAACTCTCCAAATCAAACCCCTTCCATTGTCGCCGCTGAGCATCCCGCAAATCCAATTTCCACAAAATTCTCCTTCCCACCACTTATTCCCTACCTTTCCTACCCCTCAAATATGGCTGGTGCTAGCGGAGAGGCCGGTTCCTCTGGAGGAATTAGCCCGACTAAATATAATGTTGAAGGTGCTGATGGCCTCCCATGTTTTCCATGCTGAAGGTGCTGAGGAACCAGAGCACGAAAAAATGCCGCTGCACTTCCAACTCCCCCCGGAAAACCCCATTCTTTATCCCCTGCAATTAGAAAGTATAAGCATAAATCTCTCATTAGTTCAAAACTTGCTGGCAGTATTTGTATCGAAGAAGGAAGTGATAGGATTCAATTTATGCCTGGATTACATCCCGACAGGAAATCTGATCCCGGAAATCAAGCTCAGCATGTCTCCAGTTCTACTGAACGAGGTGGAGACGATGAAGGTGAAAAAGCCGTGGAAGGAATGGGAACAATTTGTGGAGTCGATGTTCAACTCTACTCCGATTCCCTTAGGTCACTTTCCCATCCCTCCATTTCCAATTAATAATATGAAGATTATTGTGTGGAATGTTCGAGGAGCTGCTTGTAAGGAATTTTTTTCTCATGCGTTGACTATTGTTCAAATTCAAAAACCTTTGATTTTTATTTTATTAGAAACAAAGGCTAAAGACAGTAGAGCTCAAGACGTGTGTAAAAAGTCGGGCTTCGATAGTTGTACTACTATTGGGGCAAAAGGACTAAAAGGGGGAATTTGGCTTTTATGGAAAAAGCCAGCTAGCTTAATTTCTTTTGCGGCGGGATCGGAATTTCATTTTCACTCCCTTTTTAAATTCTCTCCCTCTGACCCTGAAATTCTTCTCACTGGAATTCATGCTCCATCAGCTTCCAGTGATAAGAATCGCCTTTGGAATGAATTTAAAAATGACCCTCCTCCTTCGGAGACTCCATGGCTAGTGGTTGGGGACATGAACGAGGTGCTAAATCAACAAGAAAAAAGGGGAGGTCGTCCAGTGACAAACTCGCAAGGTGCTGGCTTCTCAGAATGGGTGGATGGTGTTGGTCTAATTGATATGGGATTTAATGGTCCGACCTTTACTTGGAACAATGGAAGAGAAGGGGAGGACAACATCAAGGAGAGGCTGGATAGAGCCCTCTCTAATGCTGCTTGACTCAATTCACATCCTAATACACAGGTATTCCATCTTCCGAGAACTTATTCGGATCATTGCCCAATTTTAATTTCGAACAATGTTGAGGTCAGTAGGGGTAATTATCTGTTTAGGTGTAAAGAGTCTTGGTTAGAGAACCCTAATTTCTTGGAGTTCTTTACGAAAACCTGGTCGAAAGGAGGGAATGATTTTATTGCTAGCAAAAACTATTTTATTCAGGATGTTTGTGATTGGGATAAATTTGTTTTCCAAAGCAACTTACAGAATAAAAAACGTTTATATGCTAGAATTTTAGGGGTGCAAAAAGCATTGTGTTTTAAATACTCCCCCTTCCTGATAAATTTGGAAAAGGATCTTCTTAGACAGCTTGATTATTCTCTTAAACTAGAAAGAATAAAATGGGCTCAAAAGGCCGGAATAGATTGGAGAAAGTTCGGGGATTGGAACACTAAATATTTCCATATTCTGGCTAAAATTAAGAATAGTAGGGGAAAAATTTTGTCTTTAAAAGATGAGCAGGGGAATTGGGTGTGTGATCAGGAGAGTTTGAAACATATTTGTATCTCCTACTTTCGTAACATTTTTACCTCCACTAAATCCTCCCAACCCAGAAATATTTCCTTCTCTCCTAAAGCTATCATCGATGACAGTGATCATGACCACATTTCCTCGCCTATCACCCTTTCGGAGATAAAACATGCCTTAAATTCTATGTCTCCTATGAAAAGCCCGGGGCCGGATGGTATTCAACCTATTTTCTTTCAAAAACATTGGGAGGTTGTAGGAAGTGCCATTTTTTCAGTTATTTCGGAGTGTTTCAATGAAGGGACTATTCACCCTGACATTAATGAATCCTACATTGCCCTTATCCCAAAAGTTGACAAACCTTCTTCTATGAGTGAGTTTAGGCCCATTGGTCTTTGTAATTCGATCTACAAATTAATTACAAAGGTCATCTCAAATAGAATTAAACCTCTCCTTAACAATCTCATTAACCCGGTTCAATCGAGCTTTATTCAAGGTAGGTCAATTGAGGAGAATGTTCTCGTCATTAAAGAGGTAGCTCACTTGTTTAAGAAACAAAGCAAGAAGAAAATTATGGCTTTTAAAATCAACCTAACGAAAGCTTATGATAGCCTTGAATGGGGTTTTATTAGGGAAACTCTTATGGGTTTAAATTTTCCGGAAAAAATGATAAAACTTATTTTAGGATGTATCACTACCCCTTCTATTTCTATCTTATGGAATGGTGAGAGGACGGAGAGCTTCACCCCCTCTAGAGGCATAAGACAAGGAGACCCGTTATCCTCCTACATTTTTGTGCTTTGTTTAGAAAGGCTTTCCTTGATGATTGAGAAAAGAGTGAGTGATGGTAATTGGTGTCCCGTCAAAATTGATCATGATATTTCCATTTCTCACCTCTTTTATGCCGATGATGTATTTCTCTTTGCTAATGCCTCCCTTGAAAATCTTGAGGTTATTAAGGATACTCTTGCTGAATTTGGTTGTCTCTCGGGTTTATTCATTAGTCCCTCCAAGTCTAAAACTATTTTCCCTCCTAAAATGTGTCTCTCTCTCAAAATGAGCATTCTCAATGCTTCTAACATTAAGGGGGCTCCTTCTTTTGGCAAATACTTAGGGGTGAACATTAGTCCTAATAGATTGAGGAAAGCGGATTATAAAGATCTCCTTGTTAAAACAAAAGATAGAATTAGAGGGTGGAAATCCAAGCTCTTGAATATGGCCGGTAGATGTACCCTTATCAAAGCCGTTCTTAATTCCTACCCCCTTTATGTCATGCAAACCTCTCTTCTTCCTTGCTCTATTCTTGAGGAGCTTGAAAAAAGTTGTAGAAGATTTTTGTGGAATAAAGTGGACAGATCTCACTATCTTCCTAGAACTAGTTGGGAGAAAATTTGCATCCCTTTGGGTTTGGGTGGTCTTGGCATTCGTAATCTTAAAAATTGGAACTTGGCTTTCATGGCCAAGTTGGGTTGGAAAATCCTTCATGAACCAGAGAAGTTGTGGGTTAAAATTCTTAAAGCCAAATATTTTAAACGCTCCTCTTTTCTTAATAGCTACGCCTCCCCTAGTGCTTCCCCGTTATGGAAAGACATCCAAAAAGGGAAGGACTTGCTTATGAAAGGTATTTCTTATAGGGTGGGTGATGGAGAGGATATTTGTTTGTGGTTTCATCATTGGGTGGGGGATACCCCTCTTTACTTGGCTATTGATAGAGATGTCCCTAATTTTTGTGCTCATTGGAGAGTTAGTAATGTGATAAGGAATGGCAAGTGGGATTTACAGAGGGTTAGACACATTATTCCTGCCCATTTGTGTTCTTTAATCGAAAGCATCCCCCTGCCTATCATTGCTTCGGTGAGAGACTCTATTTGCTGGCATCCTTCACCTAAGGGTATATTCACCATTGGTAGTGCTTATTCCTTAGCCTCTAATTTTTCTTCCCCCCTTCTTTCCCGCATATCAAATGGAAAAAGCTTTGGCACATAAAAATCCCATACAAATACAAAATGCTCTTGTGGAATGCTTGTCATGCTATTCTTCCTGTTGCTACTTCTTTAGCCAACAAGATTGATAATTTCAACCCCATTTGCACTAGATGTGAGTTAGACTCGGAGAATCATCTTCACCTTTTTCGAGATTGTATTAACTCTAGAGTATTTTGGGACAGAATTTTTGGTGCTAACAGATTGGATGACAGCTTCTGTATCTTCACTTTTTTCAGTTTGAATTGGGATGAGTGGATAAACTACAATTTAGAAAGAAGTGAGGCCTGGAAAATCACCTTTAGTATTGCTATGTGGCACTTGTGGAGAGCTAGAAACAATTTGATTTTCCAGCTTGCTATGTTGCACCCCATTTCTATGTTTAACAGGTTCATGTGCGATTTGGTGGCAAATGCTAATGTGTTTCAGGGCAAAGGCAAGGAACCTGCTGCTGCTATTAGTGATCTGAAATGGAGCAAGCCAAGGGAGGGGTATGTTAAAATTAACACTGATGCAGCTTGGAGAACGACCAGCATCAATGGAGTGGGATGCGTGGCTCGGGGTGATGATGGCAGATGGATCTTTGGGAGGTCATGGAAGACTAAAGCCAGAACTGCCAGTGAAGCTGAATTAATAGCTGTTCGTAATGGTCTTGCAGCAGCTATTGGAGCTCAGTTCAAGAAAATTATTGTGGAATCTGATGCGGTTGCTCTTAAGGAAATAATCGAAGAAATTGAGAAGCATGGGACTCATGAAATGGCGGTCATTCTTAAAGACATTGAGGAGATGATCAAAATGGATTGCGAGGTTGAGTTTAACTTCATCCCAAGAGAGGCCAACTTCGTTGCCCATTACTTAGCTAAGAGTGCAATTGACATGGAGGGACATGAAGCAGTTCACAGCAGCATTCCCTACTGTGCTAGAGGCGCTTATGAAGAGGACCTTTTTGACAGCAACTTCTAGCTCTCTTTGCTCGTTGGATGACTTTTGGTGGATGGATTTGGAAGAGGACAATTTTCTCTTGTTGTTTCTTATTATTAGCTTTTGGTTTCTCTGCTTTTGGTTTAACATTTCTCCAGCTTTGGCTGTGCGTTTTGGGCTTATTAGCCATGTACTTTGATTATTTTTAATTAATTAATATTTCTCCTCTTCCCATTAAAAAAAAAAAAAAGAACTATGAATGGAATAACGTCGTACTTTTGCAAGAAGTTAATAATTGGAATAAAAGTGAAACGATCCCATTTTGTTTGGAGTCACACCTGAGAAGAATTGTGATAAACCTATACAGTCCGTGGACTAATTTGGAGCAAGCAATGGTTAAATATTTTCTGAGATGCTCATTAGTTTTGGAGGAATTGGTTATAACTTACCCGAATATGTTTACACTAGCCGAAAGGATATTGCTCGAAAGGGAAGTACAGAAGCTACCAAAAGGCTCATCAACAACTTGTTCAATCAAGGTGCAGTCAAGATCATGCAATCCAGGTTATTGAATATTTTGGTGCAATGTATATTTTGAGCTACTTTTATTATTAAATAACGTATGAATGTGTTTAATATTACTAGAAATCAAGCATTTTGGCATGGGTTTTGAAAGCAGCTAGAGATTTGATTTTCATTGTAGTTTGGTGTCTTTTTCTTAGGTTCTATTTCGCAAAAATTAAACTTAAAAGGTTGTAACTGGTTAAAGGGGTATAATTTTGCAGGTTGTATTTGAAAATTTTTAATTTTCTATCATATCGTGTATTGACAGACATAAAAATCAAGGTATTGCAATTTCCACAAAAGATATGATGTAGCTAACCCAAGATAGGCTTATACATTATTTTTATTTCATTCTCTCTACTCTTTCCCCTCTTCCTTTCTCTCTTTCACGTGAAAATGGGAAAAACACAAAAAATCCTCACAAATCTCCTCACTCCTTCTCCTTCAATTTGTTCCCTCACTTCCCCCTAATTTCCTCCTCCACAGCACCCACACCCACCAATCGAACCCACCATCACCGAACCCACCAACCGCAAATTGTCAACCACCGTTCACCGATAACCCACCATTGCACCCACAATCAACAAACCCACCACCGCACCCATAAACCAGCGAACCCAAGCCACCGCACCCACCACCAGTAGAAGCTTACCGTCGCCGGAGAATTTATTCTTCATCTCCTCCGTCGTCGTCCTCTTTTCTATCAAGTAGTAATTCTCTATTTCTTTAAAAAAAAAAAATCGGTTTGGTTTTGAGTAATGTGGAATTTGTATTGGATTGAGTTGAATTTGAGTGAATTAAGTTGAATGTGATAGAATGAAGTTGAATTTGATAGAATTGGATTCTGCAGTCGGTGGAAATTGGAAGAATAAGGGTTGCCGCACGAACTATTGGGTGCAGGTGCCCGAACCCAATAATTTGTGTATATAAAATCGTTACTAGTACTTATATACAAGTAGGGGTGTTCAAAAATACCCGACCTGATTGACTCGGCCTGCTGACCCGTCAACTCGCTAAATTTTAATGGGTATTTTTTCATTTTTTTCAAAATTGACGGGCGGGTACCCGACCCAGCAAAAAATTGTTTTGGGTCGGGTCATGGGCCGCCCTTTATACAAGGCGGGTACCCGCTAAGTGCTTTTTTTCCAAAAAAAATTTAAAAAATATATATTGCTAGTAGTTAGGGTTTTAGGTTCCCTATCAAAACTTAGCAGCCTCCATTCAGTCATTTACCAAGCCCACCATATTCTCTCAGACTCTCTCTCCTTCATTCCCTCTTCTCTCTCTCCTTTCCTTCTCTCTCATTCACAAACTCACAGTCAAACAAGCCCAGTAGCCCACCATACCCATTGCAAAATGCAAATAGGCAAGTTTTACGCCGACATCAAATTAGCTTGCACAAGCACAACCCACACGACCCACGGGCCACAACCGCACCACTGTACATCAGCCGAGAGATCTCGCCGTAGCGGCAAGTCGGCAACCCCACGAGAAGCAAATAAACATCAAAATGTGGCTTTGAGTTCAATTTTGAATTTTAAAGAAAATGTTAATTTGTAATTATTAATGGTGTTTGCCTATGTTAAAGTATGATAAAGTTTTTCCTCAAAAAAAGTATGATAAAGAGATGCAAGTATCCTTATTTTTTCGATTGTAGCTTGATGTGGTGGTACTTGATAATTGCTGTTTAAAGTGGAAAATGTAAATTGTTAATTCTCCCTTTTATTGTTTTGTAAATTATTTTATTTTAATAGATTATAATTTTTGTGTAATGAGTTTTATATTCATTAAATTAAGCAATGAAACTCACTTGAAACAGACGGTAAGTTTTTATTTACTTTCGGTTTTTTTGTTTTTTTTTTTTTTTTGTACCCAATGACCCGACCCGAGAAAAATCGGCTACCTAGGTACCCGGTTTTCTTGGGTCGGGACATGGGCCAAATTTTAAACTTCCCGGATCTGAACACCCCTATATACAAGTATATTAACTACATTATGTAATAAAATGTTTTAAGTTTGAGAATTTATGCTGTAGTAACGACTTGTGACTCTTTGAGTTTATAATATCATCTTTAATAATTATTTCCTGCATATAATTTTTAAATAGATTATTTATATAACTAATAAAATAGTTTAAGTTTGAGGATTTATGTTGATTGATGGGAAATATTATTGTTTTTGACATGAATATTTCAAATATGAAGCATTTTTATTTCTCAATATGAGCTATAATAATGTTGACTATGCATGGGACCGAATTTAGGGCAATAGAAATTTTCTAATTACATAAATAAAAAAAATAAAAAATTCAAACATAATAAAAGCATCTCCATTAGTCTCGTCAACGTTCATGACAGAAAGTACATATAAACACACTACTATCAACATATATATAATACATATATAATCCTTCGCAACAGTCACTATTATCCTTGCAATCACTACTATCAACATAATTTTAATTTTGATTTTTTAAAGAAAAGATAATTACTAATTAAAATTTAACTAACAATTTTAAAACTAGTTTTTTTTAAAAAAAATAATTAAAAAAAAAAAGTAATTTAAAAATAAAAAAAACCACCTCCACCACCACCACCAGCTCCAGCCATCCCCCGCCCTGGCGACCGACCACGCCGCCACCCAGCTTCAACATTTCCACCGTCGCCGGCCCTCCCCTCACTATCCCCCATACCCTAAGCCCACGGCCATTGCCGCTGCTCGATCTCCCTTTCCAACGCACCAATTAGTTTCTAAATCACCGTCGCAGCAACCACGCACAAACACCGAGTATCATCTTCGCAGCTTAGCAGCCCTTACACCAGCATCCACGCCTCCACGGCTCCATGCACAGCATCGCAGCTCAAGGGAGGGTAGCTATTCGTGGTGGGGAAGGGAGGGGGTGGGTGTTAAGGGGTTAGGGGTTGGTTGGGTGGTCGCGCGGCGAGGAAAGGAGAGGGTCGGGTAAGGGGAAAAGGGTGGAAATGGGTCTCTGCCGGCGTTGGAAATCGGGGAGGCTGGTCACCGGTGTGGCTGGTCGCCGGCAGGGGTGGCAGCGAGAAGTGAGGTATGGCTGGTCGGGGGAGGGGTGGTGCAGTGGTTTTATTTTTATTTTTTTTGAAACAAAGTGGTTTTATTTTGTTAATAATTAGTTTTTAATTTTTTTAAAAAAAATATCCTTAAATTTTGTTTTATATTTTATTTATTGTTTTGAACCAGTCACATGGTGAAATGTGTCCGGTGACTTGTGATAACAAGTTATTCAACCGATTGGGACCGTTAGAATCAAATTCACATTAAAGTTCGGATTATTAAAAAATAATCGAAAATTAGGATTATTTTGGACGAATCGAGTAAAGTTGGGATTATTCTTGTCAATTTTTCCTAATATATAATTATGTTATCATAAGAATATAAATGGAACCTTCAATCATGTGATTAGACCAATAATAATAAAAAAAATGATGAAGATCAATTAAAGAGATGAAGCAAGGTAAGGTGGTTCGTGAGTAAGGTAACACAAATAATGATTATAATTAATATGCTAATCCTACTCAAAGTCTAGGTCAATTATATTCTACCTCAGCAATTATCAATGCAATTTTTTTTTTTTAGCTTAGTAAATTTCATTATGAATTAAATAGGAGTAACTCTTAAAATTAAAGATGAAAAGATTTTCAATAGACATATTTGATATTTTCTCTGTTCACAGATAATCTTTATGATTTTTTTTTTGCAGGTTGTCTACTCTAAATCTTCTAGTCCCTTAAAATAAAAATTTCACTAATTCAACCCATTTGGGTTTGACTTTTTACTAAGCTAGAATTAACTGAACGGTGCATCATCAGTAGTTATAAAGACTAGCTAGTTTCATTGCTCGAATGAAATAACACAGTGCATCCTTATGTATGTGCAGATTGTACATCAAGATAACCCAAAAATACACATCTTGAAAAAACATTATGGGTTAAGTCGTTAAGACAAAAGAAGGAATACAAATAAAATGAAACAAGATTTTGACACCAAAATTGGAAACAATTATTTCAAAATTGCTTGAGAAATTTTAGCCCACTTTAATCTTCGTGCATCTCCTCTCTCTCCTTCATCTAGAAACTTTTTAGTAATTGCAACTACAAATTAACTAAGGCCCTGTTCACTTTACCTTAAAAAAATAATATTAAGTAAAAATAATTTCAGTTCAGTAAAAATAAGTTCAGTTCAATAAAATTAATTTCAGTTCAGTAAAAATAATTTCACTTCTGTAAAATTCAGTTTTCTTAAAGAAGAGTTATAAAAATTAGTAAAAATAATTTCAGTTCAGCAAAAATAATTTCATTTCAGTAAAATTAATTTAAGTTCAGTAAAATTAATTTAAGTTCAGCAAATATAATTTTATTTCAGTAAAAATAATTTTAGTTCAACAAAAATAAGGTGAAGTGAACGGGACTTAAAGCCCCTATTTCCCCAAGTACATAACTAATGGTACATTATATGATAATATAACATTACATCACTATAGAAAATTATTAATTGTAATAAAATTATTATAAATTGCTTTATCAATATTAAAATTACTGAAAATAACTTGTTGCTACATGCAAGAATGCAAGATTACAAGTACATACTACTGGGACTGAATTTATTAAAACTTTGTTGTATTACATTAATTCTTGACTCTCGGACATAGAACATCTCCAGCAGCCAATATCGACAATGGAAGAGACAACCATTGTCACGACAACTCACGATTCTCATAATTGGCCAACCTCGACGATGGTAGAGACATCAACCATACCCGTCAACTCGTACATAAACCATGGTAGATCATCGTCAAAGGTAACATTTTCTCGAAGGTACTTGGAAACCTTGGCAATCACGTATCTCAAAACACCGGGACTCACATAATCCGGAAGATCATCCTTCTTACAAGTTATTAGGGCATCTGCAACGTAACCCTCGATCATATCGGACTTATGTGGTGTGATGACAAACATAGCCCTATGATACTTGTTGGTTGATTCCGTCCACAAGATCTTATGGTTGTTACGGGCGAATGTGACTCCATCAAGGGCGAAGGGACGCAGTGGGGGGGGGGGGTGTTGGTGGAGGCCCGGCCTCCCCGGCCCAGATTTGCTACTCATATATTATACATTATGGCCCCTCTTAAAATTAGTATATATAGTATTCAAGACACATATATAATAATAAATATATCTTGTTTTGTTGGTTAGGTAATGTTTTATTTTTCCAAGGGGGCTGGGTTCGAATCCCATCACTCACGTATTTTTTTATTTTTTTAATTAAAACTTCCTATTCAACGTGGGTTTCTAGCAAACCAAATCAGGTATTTTTTTAAATTCTTCTTTTTGATTAATTTATTAAAATTAAGTAATATTATTCGATTAATAAATTTCTTTGTGCTATTTACATCATTGTGATTAATTGTTTACTTTTTTTTTTTCTTTTTTTTTTTTTTTTTTTTTTTTTGCTTAATATGTTTATTTACTTAATAATTTTGGGTAATTTTTAATTTATTGAATGGACCTTTAGGACCAAATTTTTGGGTTATATGCTACTTAATTTGAGAATTGTAGTTTTTAAATTGATATAGGTTAAATCATGAAATCAAAAACTGTTTGAAAGGGTACTACCTTTTTTAAGCAAATTCAATGGCTTGGTAGACAAATGCATCCACAACCCTTCCATTTATATTGCTTTCTATGATTAACTCACCTCTTTCCATGATGACAAGATTAGAATTTAAAATTATTTAGCTTCAATTCTTAGGAAGTTTCGTTATTATTATAAAAACTAAATCGTGTTTTCTTAATCCTCATATATATATATATTCTAATCTAAGTCAATTCTTGTTCTACTTAAAAAATTTGGAGTACTTGATAATCATAATTGCAAGTGGGCGCTATATGCCTAAATTATTATTAATGTTGAAGTCTAATACGAAGTAGGTTTTTAATGGTGCCTTTATGTACTACGGAGTAATCATGATATACTAAGCCCTCATAAATTAGCATTAACTGTTTTTTTCCTATTAGTAAGTCACAAAGTCTTATATGTGGCTAGCCACATACATGGTGTGGCCACTTTACATAATCATATACAAGACAATTAATTAAGCGATAGGGGGTTACGGTGATGAGCAAATGAGGTTACGTTAACACGTATGTAGGTTACTTAGATGAGAAATAGGGGTTACTCTCGATCTTAAAAATTGAAATTATTCTTTCATTTTTTAAAACAAAATAATAGGTAAAGATGGGCACGGGCCGTGCCCGTGCCGCCGCGGGCCGTGCCTGGCCGTGCCGGGGTGGTGCCCGTGCCGTGCCGTGCCGTGCCGGCTCCGCGGCGTGCCGTGCCGTGCCGTGCCTGGGATTGGCACACCCCAGCCCACGGCACGGCACGGCCCACGTGCCTAGCGGGCCGTGCCGTGCCGGGCCGCGGGCCAAACCGTGCCGTTTTTAATTTTTTTTTTTTTTTTTTTTTTTTTTTTTTCTTAAAAAAAAAAATAAATGTTAAAAAAAAACGAATTAAAAACAAAAATGCATATAATAAAAAAAAAAATACTAGTGCGATAATCCGAAAACACAAAAAATTGAAGAATAACTTATTTTATTATATGACGGTAGCCGACTAGCCGGTACGAATATATGATAATTCAATAATACAAAATTACAAAATAAGTAATGATAATTAAAAATCGTACAATAGTGTATGAATATTGAATAACTTCATTTATTATACGGAATACGAAGTTCGATAATACAAAAAGAATACAATAGTGTATAATGTAAATATGTAATCATGTAATTATTATTGGTCATCTTCGTCTTCGCCTTCGTCTTCATCTTCGTCTTCGTCTTCGTCTCCTAGAGGTTCAAGTTCATCCGCCAATTGAGTGGATTGAGAACTAAAAGAAGTCGACGTTCCTTCATCGTCGTCGTTTTGTGCATAAGTACGATCTTGAGAACGAGTTTCGGCATCCAACCAATCCTTGAAGCAAACACACATTTCAAGTGTTTCGGGTTTTAGTCTTGTTCTTCTATCGTCTAGAACTCTTCCCGACGCACTAAAAGCTCTTTCGGAAGCAACGGAGGAGACTTGGATAGCAAAAATATCACGAGCCATTGACGACAAAATTGGATGTTTCACGGCTTGTGATTTCCACCAATCGAGGATGTCGAGGCCAAACTTCTCTTCATCGTCCATGCCTTTCATGAAGTCGTAACTTAAGTACATTTGCAACTCCGAAACATCGCTTTGAGTTCTCCTAGATGATGATGATTCTGTACCTGAATACTTAGACATCAAGTTAGCAGCTTGTGCAAATAAACCTTTGGTCCGTTTACTTACATTTTTGGATGTTTGAGAAGGGGCAAATCGAGACACGGTTCCATATTTACTTTCATAAACATTATATAAATTAAAAAACTCATCTGTCACCTTATTCTTAAAAGTTTCAACATCATCTTCAAAATTCATGTTACTATAATAAATATCAATTAATAAAAAGGTGCCATCATATTTTTGTCTAGGATCTAAAATGGAAGCAAAAATATAAATCATAGGAATATCGGTGTAATATTTACGCCATTTATCCTCCATGGATGGAAGATATCCACGATAAACATGTTCTGATCGGTGTTCCGCAAAAAGTTGTGCAAGTAAACATGCATTGCTAAGAAAAGAATGAGCACAAGGATTATATACAGAAGAAAAACAATGTGTCATACCATATAGTAATGGTAAAAACTGCATATATTTTTCACAATTAGCCCAATCATCTTCAAGTAAAGCATTTTGTGGATATTTCATATTATAAAAAAGTGTTAAATGAACCTTGTACTCGATTGCCCGACTCAACATTTCATAGGTGGAGTTCCACCTAGTTGGACAATCCGGTGCTATTTTTATGGTTTTAATCCGTTGTTGCCTGCAAAAACCTTTCCATTCTTGCCATCTCATGTTAGAGCTATTAATAGTGCAAATAGCACTCCGTATTTTGTGATAAAATGGACCAATTGCTTGTGTTCCATCCTTCACACACAACTTAAGAACATGACAAATGCATCTAACATGAAGTGCATCTCCATTTAATATAACATCGTGCAATTGGGATTTGACCAAATTCGCACTATATGTCATAGAAGTTGCATTATCGAAAGTCATAGACATGATTTTATCCCTAAGACTATATGCATCAATGGCTTCCATTAAATGATGTGCAATGTTAAGACCGGTATGAGGGTATTCAAGCATTTTGAAATGAATGATGCTTTTTTGTAACATCCACTCATTATCTAACCAATGACAAGTAACACATAAATAGTGAAGTCCGTACCCACCATCCCATGCATCGGCGGTTAAAGAAACTCTACTAGGAAGATTAGCTAATTCATTTACTAATCTTAATTTGTACTCTAGATAAGTCTTCATGGCAGCAGATCGGACGGTTTTTCGGGAGATTTTTTTGTGTTTTGGTTGTAGTGCTCGGTTAATATAGTTGTTGAAGGCATCATTTTCGGCGAAAAGAAAAGGTTGTTCTGCATGTACAATCATTCTCCCAAGTTCATCCTTATCTCTCTCGTAATTATAAATGAAACCTTGTGGATGGAATTGAGAAATTTTAGGTTGGGTTGGATCACTAGATGGTCCACCACATTTTTTTGTATGTCTACTAAGGTGTCCCGTCCCTCCCTTGGTATCGGCCGAGAAAATTTTACCACAAGTCCGACACTTGCATTTTTTTTCCATCTTTACTTAATTGATAATGTGCCCAAACTTCACTCTTTCTTTTGGTTTGAGCAAAATCCTCTTCGGTACACCACTCTAATATGTTAGGATTTTGGGTGTTGGGCATGTGAGTGGATGGTTCACTCGACCCGGAAGCTTGTGTTTGGCTACCTTGGGAAGGAGGAGGAGGAAAAGGAAATTCATATTGTTGATATTGGGTTTGTTGAAATTGGGTCCAAGGAGCCATATCATCCATTTGTTCTTGCCCTCCCATGTTTTGGGGATGAAAGAAAGGGGTGGAAGTGTTTGGAAAGGGCATGTTAGAAGAGGGAAAGGGCATGTTAGGGGGGGGGGGGCATAGACATTGAAGTGTTTGGGTTTGGTGGTTCCCTACGTGCTGACTTGGCTTTTCTAGAGGAGGAGGAAACGTTCGGGTTTGATGCCATGATTAATTAATGATAATAACACAACTAACAATAACAAAGTAACAATTAACAACAATGAGATCAATGAGAATTAATAAGTAAGTAGTTTTTATATAAAATAAATTTTCAAAAATAATTATAATAATAGTAGATTATCTAAATCAATGAGATCCCAGGTAGGAGAGGTTAGGAGCGACGTTGTCCAGAGCCCAAATCCCGCCTTAGACAGATTTCAACAATCCAAATAACCCACAATTAAAATAGAAAGTAGTTTTTATATAATTAAGTAGTTCTAAGTATACAATAATAATAATAATAATAATAATAATAATAATAATAAATTAATAATAATAATAATAATAATAATAATAATAATAATAATAATAATAACAATAATAATAACAATAACAATAACAAATTAAAAAAAGTTGAGTTAGATCTTACAATGACGCTTCAATGCTTTCCCAAATTTATAATTTCTCGAATTTATAATTTCCCGAAATTTTAATTTCCCGAATGTAAATATAACAATTTTTTTTTTTTTTTGGTAGTAGACTAATAATATTAAAAATGTAAAATTTATAAGAGAGTAGGAATTTTTTTTTTCTTTTCACAAAAGAGAGGAAGATTGTATGTTTTTTAGGAATTTGAGAATTGAGAATTTGGGAGTAAGAAAATTAGAGAATAAGAGAGAAGAGATGAGTTGATGAATTGTGAAAATTTTGGAGGAAAATATGAGGTATTTATAGGGGATTTGGGTGGGAAATGGGGTGGAAAATATGGCCGTTTATAGCTGTTGGAAAACGGCCATAAACGGCCATATTCCAACGGCTAGTGGCACGGGCCGTGCCGTGCCGGGCCGTGCCTAGCCGTGCCTGGCCGTGCCGGGCCGTGCCACGTGCCGTGCCGGCGGGTCGTGCCGGCGTGCCGGCCCACGTGCCGGCCACCGTGCCGCCCGCCGTGCCACGGGCCGTGCCCGTGCCGGTCCCAAAAAAGTTGTTCACGGCACGGCCCACGGCACGCCGGCGTGCCGCCGTGCCGTGCCGTGCCGGGCACCGTGCCCGTGCCGGGCCGTGCCGGAGTCGTGCCGGGCCCGTGCCGCCCGCGTGCTGGCACGGCCCGTGCCCATCTTTAATAATAGGGGTTACTCGAATAAACAAATGGAGTTACTTATTACAAAATTACTTGAATTCACTCGTATAATGAATTTGGGTTACTTTTATGGACAACATGAGATTACTCTTATGAAAAATTGAGGTTACTCATACATATAAATTAAGATTATTCTTATAAACTAATGTGGCCACACGTGTGGCTAGCCACATACAAGACTTACCCTTAGTAAGTTGCTACTGATTCCCCGAGGCATTAGAACACCATTTAATTTATTTTTTAAAATAGTATGGAGTATTAATTTTTAAAAGCAAGCCAAAATCACACATCTATTATTGTAATGAATGTTTACTTCAATGTAATATTTTCACTTCTAGTCAAATGCCTCTGAGACATTTGTTAACGTTGCCTATTTCTTAGTAATATCATTGTTTCTATTTGATCTCAACATTTACTATTTGCACATAATTTTGGTATATTATAGTGGATGTGAGAGTAAGATAAAAGGTGATTAAAGTACGAGAGAACGTGAAAAAGTGATCGAAATGAGGGAGCATTGGTGGTGTTTTGATAAGTGTTAAAAATATATTGGGTTTTGGATCTTTTGATTCATTTTTAAGAAGAAATAATTGATGTCAACAGTCTCAACTATTATTGGTCTTCTATCTTTAAAAGGTCGTAGCTATTGATTAGTTAGGGTGGTCCAAATTTTAGGGAGGTCCTTCTCAAACGATCCTTAACATATTTATAACCGATTTGACTGGTTAATAGTGCCACAGTGCTTAATAGATTTCTAGCCACTTTGTTTGAAAGGATACTACCTTTGTAAATCAAATTCAATGGCTTGGTAGACAAATGTCATCCACTACCCTTCCATTTATACTGCTTTCTATGATTAAGTCAACTCTTTCTATGATGATAAGATTAGAATTCAAAATTATCTATCTAGCTTCAAGTTATATGAAGTTTCGTTTGTATTATAACAATTGTGTTTTCCTGATCTTCAAATATTCTAATCTAGGTCAATTCTTGTTCTACTTAAAAAATATTTTATGATCATAAATGTAGGTGGGCTTTAGTATGCCCCAATTAAAAATTAAATAATTTCAAATAAAACCAGATGGATCAAACAAAACCTTGTCTCTCTTATATATATGCGCACTAGATGCTTTCCTATATTAGTAACATTTATTTTTTACATTAAATTCTAAGTAAATTTAATGAGTGGATGTGTAAGTGTTAGGAGAAACTTGATTTTTTTTTTTTTTTTTTTTTTTTTTTTTTTTTTTGAATAAAGGAAAAAGTTGAGAGAATGTGAAAAAGCAAAATAAAGGTAACATTGGTGATGTACTGATAAACATGCATGCTACTATAAATTTTTTGGGTTTTGAATCTTTTGATTCATTTTCGTTATCACTCCGTATAGTCTGGTGAAATAACTTTAGTTTTCATAAGTGGATGTTCGATCTTTCAGATGGAAAGTGAACATAGTGCATTCGAGTCTATAATCCAAAATTCCATGTCCATAAAATACATATTACGTGATTATTAGATTATCACCATTGTCTATTGATATTAATTGTACCAATTTTGGTCAATATATGGTACCCATATTTCACTTTATGTATCAACCAAGAGTTTAAGACATTTTTTTGTATCATTATTATATCAATTTTCAATACATTATTCCTTATAACCATTTACGTTATTTAAACCCAAATCATTTTGGGATTATGACTTTGTTGTTGATGATGAAGTATATTATTTTAGTACATTATAGTCCAATTCATCTTGTTATTTATATTTTATTATTTAAGAATGAATATTTTCAATTAGTCCAACCAACATACAAATATTTTTTCACTACAAGAAATTAGCAATTTTGCGATAGCCAATTTCTGTCGCAAAAATTATTAAAACCGTCGCTAAAAATAGTTACGACAGCCAACTATCGTAATAGGTTTGTCGCAGTCAGAGGAGTCGCAAATTTTCATTTTTACGACAGTTTGACTGTCGTAAATAAAATTACGACAATTTTTTTTTTTTTTAATTTCAACGACAGTTTATTTTTATTGCAGAAATTAACTTACGATAGCATATAGCTGTAGCAAATTACAACGGTTTTAAAAACTGTCGTAAAATCACTTTTAGCGACGGTTAAAAGCCGTCGCAGAAAAAATAAAAAAAAAAGTAGCAAAACCCCCAACCCAGCCAAAGCAGCCCCTTCACCCACGGTAACCATCTTCACCCTTACGAACTACCACCTAACGCCACCCAAAACCACCAAAGAAAACCAAAAAAACACATACATACCCATAAGCAAGTTATAGATCTGGAAATAAACCCCAATAAAACATTAGGTACGACTTTGAAACCAAGAAAAATCAAGAATAAACCAAATTAATAGATTCGAAATTAAAATGAAAAATAGCAAATCTCGAAATTAAACAAATAACATAAACCAAAAAATCAAAATAAGACAAACTAACAAAAATAAACATACTAGCTCTGAAATTAAAACCACATATAAAAAAATAAAAATATAAAAAACAAATAAACATACTAGATCTGAAAATATAACCACAAAAATAAACGAAAATTGTAAGAAAATAAATGAAATTAACAAAAATGAAACGAAAATAACAAAACTCGAAATTCATAAACATAAATAAACGAAAATTGAAAGAAAATAAATGAAATTAACAAAAATGAAACGAAAATTACAAAACTCGAAATTAAACGAAATAAACCGACATAATTAGAAAAATACACCCAAGAGATGAAAATAAACATATACCAAAACAATATAAACAAAAATTACACAAAAATCAAAATACCTATCTCAAATTGCATCTTCTATGGGCTTGCTTGGTCAAATTCGACCATGAAAACTCCAGATTTGGAATTTTCATGGTCGAATTTGGCCTAAAAACCCTTACCTTCGAAATCATGGTCGATTATATGGTGAAATTCGTAACCTTGGTTGAATTTCATGGTCTTATTTCTAGTTAAACCCATAAAAAAGAAACAAATAGAAAAAAGGAAAAGCTTATACCATGGAGGTAGGGAAAGAAAGAAAAGAGATTGGAGAAAATGGAAGCAAAGAAAGACAGACTAGAGGAGATCAAGTAGGAGAGAGAATAAGAGAACAAAGAGAGAGAAGAATGAGAAATAAAGAACAAAGAAACGACATATAAAATTTTTAAGGTTAAGGTGGGGGAGATGGAAGGGTTTTATACCCGCTTTTTATTTTTATTTTAAAGTTTTTTACGACAGATTTTAGCTGTCGTACCTTACGACGGTGCAATAAACTGTCGTAATTTAAAATGTTTACGACAGTTTTAAGCCGTTGTAAGTATTTTAATTTTATTTTACATTTATTTTTATACTTCAGCGACAGCTTAATTGGTTCGAAACCATCATAATTTAACGATAGAGTAAAAAAACTGTCGTAATTTAAAAACTGTCATAGCTTTCAAATTTTGCGACGGTTTTATGGGTTGTCGTAAAAAAACTGTCCCAGGTTGCTCGGATTGTAGTAGTGTTTAAATTTTGTAAATTATTACGGAGTACTATATTACGTATTGTGATTTTTGTGAACTTGCCCTAAATAGATTCACACTGCTGCGCCCTTTTGGGTTGGGGATTTCCTTTAAATTCATATATGAGAACCGACCTAGCACCTTGTCATGTGGGGAATTATAACTAAGAGCTGATTCCCAAAAGGGGTGGTTTGTTGTAACTTGTGTGCCTAGACACCCTTCGGGGCGGCGGCTCATGGCTCTCCTTGAAGAAATGTCTAGACATAACACATAAGTTTCAAGAAATCACCTCCAATATTATTCCTAACAATATTCATGTATCATGACAGAAGCATTGGCATATATATACCAATGCCAATAATACAAAGAAAGTAAAAAAGCACAATATGAAGAACTTCACTTATAACAAACATTCTAATGGAGATGCTAGCAAGATCGCGAACTAATCAAACACAACCTATGCTCGATTGATAATCCTTTGCCTCGAGCCAGTGTTGATCGAGCACGCCTATGCTCGATCCAATCAGCTCTATGGTCTAGTGGTTGCAATCGTACCACCAACCCCACAGATGAGTAGAGCAACAGTAAAACGTAGTCGGAGGATCAATCCCTCCAATATTATACGAACAAACAAATCCTTCGCAACAATCACTATCAACTTTGCATTCATAACCTCTCAAAGTGCACCACTCTCCTGAAACCATAATATCTACAAAATAACAACCAACACTAATTAGTTAATTAATCCACATTATTTTTAACAATAATACTAGTTACATTTACATAAATACGAGATTAATACTTCGAGTACATATATGACTAACCTGATGCCATTAGGATTAGTAGTAATCCTAGGATAATTGGCTTCAGATATTTGATCGAATGATTAGACGCCATTCAATTCTCTTGATTATCAATTGATTTCTAACAAATTAAATCTGCCCTTCTTTGGAAGATGCTTTACTTAATTAGTAAATAGATCAAATTACTTGGTTTTAAAATGCATTTACATCTTCACTATTTATATAAATGTCTTTGTATGATAGTGTCAGTCAAGTTGTTATTCTTTAATTAAGAAACCTGCTGTGTTTTATAATATCATGGAAAAAAGAAAAATCATTAATGATTTTAAACAGACCATTACATACAGATCGAGTGAAGGATAGCTCAAAAGGTTAGAACTTTCCTTCCGATTCAGGAAATCTTGTAATTGATTCTGATCATCCACCCATGTGGCTCTCTAAACACCAAAAAAGCTCAAACCAATTGGTGTTTCAATAATAAGAGTACTCCTTTACCTTATAAACTAAAACTATCTCTCCTCTTTCTCCAATATAAGACACTTACTAGTGAAAATACAGCAATGGGTTTCAACACAATTGACAATTCATTAATAAAACTTCATAAGAGATCGAGCTTAACAAATACATCAAAACTACAATTGTAAGAAAATCATAATTAATTATGAAAAAAAATTCGAAAATTATAATAATTAATATGTGAAATAAAAAAAATAAACTTTTTAAAAAAAGAAAAATCATCCTAATGAGTTTGACCAACAAAAAAATAAATAAAAAATCAGCCAATTAAAATTCAGTATAGTGGTAGTCATTCTACCATAGAATTTTCACTAATAATGCGGATGTAGCAAAATTTAAATTTTTTGTCCACTATATACTTCCAAATCTTAGTTTGTGTTAGTATTATAGCTAATGTGGATGGTAGACCTTATTTCAATAGGTTTTTTTTTTTTTTTTTTTTTTTTGAAAGGCACCTTATTTCAATAGTTAATCACTCCAATCAAAAAGTTAATCACTCAATTCATCCGATCCGTGGATGATGGATGGTGAATTTGAATTGAGATTAACCGCGTGATGGATGGGTTGGATATCCACCTTTGAATCTTCGATCCATTGCCAACTCAATAAACTCATTGTTTAAAAACATATACTACCTCCGATTTTTTTTAGTTGCAACTTTATAATATTTTATATCTCTCAAATAATACTCCAAATTTACAACTCAAAAAAAAAAATCGAAGGTAGTAGTATTATTAAATTGACATGCACGTGTATGTAATAAATATGCTAATCCCCGTAACCGTTAAAAATAAATAAATAAATAAATAAATATGCTAATCTTTTATCTAGGTCTAAGTCAATTATTATTCTAATTGAATCCGTAACTAATGGATCGGAGTAATTAGCCATCATCAATGCAACTTAGGGAGTACATAAGAATATCCTTCCTCTTCATTTTGCACCAAAAATAATAATTATACTTTCTCTATTTTAAAAACCTAGGTATGTTTGATTCATTTGATTTTTCTGAAATTGTTATATATGAACTTATTTTATTTTACTTGAATTTATTCTATTTATTTAATTTAATGAACTTAATTTATTTGAATTTCTTGAAATAGTTTTGAGTGGCTTATTTTATTTTATTAGGTTAGGTTCCGTACTCCGGTATATTTTAATATTTATTATTAATTTTTCACTATATTTAATTGAAAAGAATTAAAAGTTATTTGTAACATTTATCTCATATGTCTTTTATCCTTAGTTTTTATAGGAATTACAATCCTTTTGTTCTATCGTAAATATATAGTAGAAGAAGTTTCCTCATAAAAAATACTAAGTAATAGAAAAAGATGATAAAAATAAGATTTTTTTTTTGTGCTTAATTCAATAGTTCTTGTCAAGTAAATGAAGATTCTATTTTTTAAAAAAATATCCTCAAAGATTGCATTTTTTATAATTATTATATGTTGCCAAAGCACGTACCTTAGTCGCATATCCATTTTTAGAATGCAAAAGATCATTTCTTATTTTATACGCGCGCTTAACTATGACAATTATTATTATATGTAATAATTTCCTAAATGAAAGTTTTTTTAAAAAAAAACTATGAACACACCATAAATTGACACTTGTCATTGCTGGTGTGTCTTTTAATATAGTTTTTGATTGATTTCATTTATACTTATTGTTTCTGAAATTATTATTTTTAAAATAATTTATTTGAATATATTTGAAATTCCTAAAATAATTTTGTATAATACAGAGTACGTAGTATATATTATCTAAACTTATTGTCTATGAAATTATTAATTAAATAATTGTTGCATCTAAACTTTTTATCCGAATTTATTTTTCTGAAATAAAATATAATAAGATGAAATAATAATATGAACAAACAAACCCTAAGTAGATTGAATCCAAATTCGAATCATGCCACTTTCATTTGAAATAGAGCTAAGTCACAGATTTTGTTTACTTAAAATTTTAAATTAACATTAAACCCAAGTTGATTTTGAATATTTTTAAGTGTTCATCCTCTATAAATTAAATACTACCCCCGTTTCTTGTTACGTGTTACAAAAAAGTATTATTTATGAGAAATAAAGTATTCCTTTGTTGCACATAATAAGAAACAGAGGTTGTAACCTAAGTTGCACAAGAACGGGTACGGACACGGATACGAGTACGAAACGGATACGGAAAAACGTCTATCTCAAAATAAGGGACATGGTTACGTGATGTTAAAAATTCATAAAATATAGTTTAAAAAAAGAATTTGACCATAGATTTATCATTTCGTCCTCTCATAAGATTATATAGTATCATATTAACAATATGAAGGCACCCATACTATTTAACAATTACCTTATTTATCTTACTCTACTTAAAATTTCTCAATAAAAAAAGTTGAACAACCTATATCATAGTAGCATACGGTCCGAGACGTGTCATCGTGTGTCCCACGGGTGTCGGTGTCTGACACGGTGTCCGACACGGACACGACAGTTGGATGAAGTGTCCATGCATCCTAGGTTGTAACTATGTTATCCTAATGTATATATGTGATCATGTTCGCCACGAATTTATTGAGCTGAGCTCGCTTTGGCTCATAAAAATTTCAAGCCGGGCTTGAATAATAGTTCACAAATAACCTAGGCTCATTAACACCTTCACAGTTTTTCTATAAAACTGTAACGCAAAACATTTTGTCTTTTGTACTATTCACAAACTTGTTTTGATCGTGCAGTGTGTTTTAACCAATATATGTCCTAATAAGCATATGTTCTTATGCAAGAATGCAATTAAGATGGTGATTGAATCTTCTCAATGTATATAATTAATTTATATACATACTTGCAATGTATCAATTAAAGTTGTTTATTGGTTTTTACAAATATATGACTAACGATGTTTGTGATCAATAATGTGTTTTGACAAATGTGTCAATTAAATTGTTGAATAATGTCACTATATATTAACAACCTAAGCAGTTAGGATTTGTATATATCGACTAGCTTACGAAGGATAGCCTATGAATCGGATCGTAGATGAAATCCTTAGAGGTCTTGAATATGACATGCACAAGCCTGTTATAGACTATGAAGAGCTTGTTGAGGTAGAATTAACTGTTGAAAAACATCCTGAACAATTAATCCAGCATGAACCTGTTCTAAATTTGAACCGAAATATGAATCAAATTGATGCATTATTACAACTTGACTTGATCTAAAATGACCCTGCCAATCTGAAGTATTTCTCAATTTTTACATCTAGAGACGACTAACATTGGAAAAGCATTAATTAGTTTGGTTGAATTATTATTAAACGGCATCAAGATTTGAGATCTTATACTAATTAAATTTAACATTTATTTTTCTTTGTTAATGATAGAGTGTAAATCAATCTAGCGAATCAAAGTATAAAACTTTTGGTTGATTGGTCATCTAATATGATATGAGGCAACTTGAAAAGAAAGTCATCGGTCACATATTCAAATCTTATCCACCTTTCTTTTCAACTGGAATTATTAGTGTTATTACGGATGAATTGGAAAGTCATATGCTAAGTTTACTAATTTAACCCAAATATTGATAATGAGACAAAATTTAGGAACGGATGGAGTACGATACTGTATAACAGTACAACAATCTTTTATTACGTAGAAAAAGACGATAGATAAAGCAATACAACTATCATGAGAATTGAGAAACATAACATGATGTTGGATTTAATGATTTTGATGATGACACAACCTTACTTACTTACATACTAATAAAGGCTTGATTGTTTGAGTGTGTGATCAGTGCAAAGACTAGGAGAATTAAGTGTCGAGCAAAGATACCATGAGGAACAGGAAAGCCAGAAACAAAGTTATCCAAAAAGAAGTGGCGCTTCAGAAATGAAGACTTGAGAAGAGAAGGTTCCCTCAGGGAACAGAAGCTTCAGAGAAGAAGCATCACCAGAGAAGAGAAGTTCCTTCCAAGGAACAGAAGCCTCGGAGTAGAAGCTTCATCAGAGAAACATGAAGACTAAATATTTTACATATTTTAGGATTTATGTAAGTATAAGAAAGTTAGTTACATTCGAATTTACTGTGTGGAATTGGTCTAAAAAGATAATATTGTGCTAGCTAATTTTTAGGAAAGTTGTTATTCTCTAACGATTATCTTTTCAAACAAAAAGATTTTATTTTATCCTTTTCTGATTTTCGGAAAATATGATTTTATTTTCTTTTTCTGATTTTCGGAAAATATTTTTAACAAAATAAAATCTTCCATGTTTTCCAAAACTTGCGGCCTACTCTCCCACGTTCTTCTTCAAGTCGTGGTTCTGCAAAATTGAGGAGTTCATGATTCCTTAAATTAAGGGACATGATCTTCTTAGTGGGCATGAGTAGTGGCGTAATGGGTTTGCTGCACAATAAAGTTTTCCAAAGCGTTTATTGCTCTATAAATAGTTCATAATTTCTGTTGGAAAAAAGTCGTCCTTGCTCACATAAGTTTTCAAGCTTTTAATTGAGTCAAGCGTCCAATTCCACATAAGTTGATTAGAGTGTTCTTAATGTTCTTATACTAGAGTTTGTTTTTCTTTCGAGTTGTAATTGGGGAATGGGGAAGTTCGAGTGAACATTTGTGTATGAGAAAGAGAAGAGAGAGAGAGAAGAGAAAGAGAAGAGAAAGAGAAGAGAGAACAGAGAAGTGAGAAGAGAGAAAGAGAAGAGAAGAGTAACAAGTTGGGTGACTTGTTCCTCAGGGTCTCAAGTTCGTAGAGGAACTTGAGTGTGAGTCTTTAGCTTGTAATAGGATCATTTGCCCTATTATAGTGAAGATTCTTTTCCCAAAATCCCAAGTGGTCGTGGTTTTTCTCCTTGTTAGGGCCAAGGAGTTTTCCACGTAAAATCTCTCTTGCATTCTTTAGTTCCTTCAGTTAATCTCTCAGTTCCTTTAGCTAACTTAATTTTAATTCCGCAAAAAGTTTGGCTAAACTCTCATACTACAATTCAACCCCTCCCCCCTTCTTGTAGTATTCATTGAAACAACACATGATAAATCTTAAGATTCACCTAAAAAGTAACCTTACTGCGAGTTAGCTGATCGCCTATTCAAACTGAATCTAACCCTTTTGAGTTTTGAGCTCCGCCCCACTCCACGCCTTGGCGCTGGCCAAGGTTGATCCGGTTCATTGGCTATAGCTATAAGTCGCAATCATGCCAATACCAGGGACCAGTACAACACAAATAATAACCATAGATAGAAATGGGCCACAATCTTCCGATACAATCTAAACCTTCGCAACAATCATGTTCACCATAGCATTGATTACCTTTCGCAGTGCATGTCTGCCCTAACACCATACCTACAAAATCACAACACCAATCAATTAAAAATAATCCTAGAAATCATTAGTTATACATTATCTCCATTTTCTTTTAGTTGACACCCTTTTATTATAACGCTTGCCAACGCACTATTTTAACGCTTGATATCTCTAATTCTCGACATTCTAAAATTACAAAAAGTTGATATTAATAAAATATACGACATTGAGACGATTCAAACAAAATCCCACTTAATTGTGTTTTATGTAATTATAAATCACAAAAACTAATCAAAGTGTAGTTTGTGAATAGTGTAAAAGTCAAATGCTGTCAACTAAAAAAACGAAGAAGGAAGTATAATTCTCAATATATTGCAAAATGTGGAGCCACAAGAATTAAGAAAGCGGGTAAAAGGTGGAAAGCACCACAAAATTAAACAAAGTGAATTATTTAGGGAATATATGTAAGCAAGTTAATAAATGTCAATACGAGTATATTTATTGGGTAAATGCAACGTCAAAAGAAACGTCGATTTCCTTAAAGAGAAAATATGTAACATTTGTGAAAATTCCTAATTTAACATAAACTTGCTACTTTCTCCGTCTTTAAATTACATTCCACATCTAGCATTTATTCCTTGCATAATAGAGAGAAGTAGAAATGTAATTTAGGGACGGATGGAGTAATTAACAATAACCTCATGTGTTCAAAAAAAAAAAAAAAACCTGATGTCATTAGGATTAACATTAATCCTATGATAATTGGCTTTAGATGTTTTAGAGACACCATATTCACAAGCAATTGTTTTCTAGTTAACCTGGTTGTTTCGAAGTATAATTTTGCTAGTTTAGTTTGTGGTTTGGTTGGAAAGCGCATTCACATCTTCTCTATTTAATGCCTTAGCTTTTCAAGTTATTAAAGTCAACTCACTTAAAATAATTAGATTGTGTAGTTTACTATAAGTTTGTAAGACATGTGCTATGCCTCGTCCAAAGATGCTTTGACATTGATGATACATCTTGCTGAAGATTATAATAAAAATTAACTGATAGAGTATAAAACATATTCATGTGCCTTAACCATCAACTTAAGCTTTTGGTTGAGATGGTCCACTAACATGGTATCGATTATGTTTTATACTCTATCATTAACTAAAGAGAAGCCATTAGTATAATAGAAGTAGAAGTTTGTATTGATATTTTAATTTAGTCTAAATAATATTAGAGTACATTATTGTTGTTATGTGTGAAGTTGCATGACTTATTATTAGGTTGTGGCAGAGACTAAGAGAGAGCCATAAATTGAGGGACAAATAATGTGGACGAAATTTAAATCCCGGTTTTCGAAGTGGGTATTATATCCTAAATCTTTAACTAGTTATAATAGTCAATAACATTTACATTGGACTTAGGTTACACTATCCTCGTTTCTAAATGATGTTAACACCTTCCTTTGGCCTATTTTGAAAAAGTCACCAACACCCTCACTTGATATTTATGTGTGATGATGGGTCTTAATTAAGTCTCAGCTGATCACTTGGTGCTAGGCTTGTTAGATTATGTAAATAATCAAGTGCATATTATTAGTTTGTATTTTACTAATGTATCTTTACCACTAACCCTAGCATACGATTTTATATATACAATAGAATATTAGGGTTAGGGCTAAGGATACATTAGTAAAATACAAACTAATAATATCCATTAGATTATTTACATAATTTAACAAGGCTTACTATTGTTATTTAACAAAGCGAGCCTTGCCCGAGTAGCAAACTTAGCACGTACGAATGTCTAAATGGTGACAATGTGGGGTGATGGCTTGATGCGTGCATGGGGTTGAATGGCAGATGATGGACCGATGACCAATGGAGGCGGATTCAGCTTGATCCACTTCAATCCGCTCCATTTTCATCTCACGAAGATCAAAAACCATAATTAAATTGTCATGTACTTATGTGATAAATTAATTGCTAATCTTCATTATCTAAGTCTATGTCAATTGCGGAGTATTATTCTAATTGAATACATTGACTACAGATCGGAGTAATTAATCATCTTCAATGCAACTGTACATATGCAAGTTGATACATTTGTTTATATAAATAAAAAATAGGATATTTTGATTTTTACCACCTTCCAATAACGACTTTGTCGAATTTACCACCTCCATAAAAAAAAGATTTACTTTACCACCACCAAAATTTCCAAAAAATCGATTTTACCACCAACTAAGGGATTCCATCCATGAATCCGTTAGTAGGGCCCACATTTTGAACGTTTCTTCTTCATCTTCCCCGATCTTCCATGTCAACCAACCAGCAACGAAATCAACTACCTTATAGTGAAGATATGCACCTGTCCCCTACCAGCTATGAAGCAGACTACTTCGATAATCCTCCTCCAATTGAAGTGATGAAAAATCTGGATCTACGTGATTTGCCGAAGGAAGAGTTTGCTGATGTCCTAATTGCCAGTCCTATCAAAGAGGACAAAGCTGCCGGCACTTCTGAGCCTGCCCCCCGAAAGGAGCCCGAATCGAAGAAAGATTAACGGGGCGGGCAGCTATCACCAGAGTCATGTGGGTCCTCTTTGTCTGTAACTTTTAAGGCTCATTGTTGAGCTGTTTTTGTCATATGTTGTTGTTTAAACAATTTCTTTCAACTTTGTATTTTGGCCGATCTGACCCTTGTCTTTTTTGGGTGATGGCTGTCGAATTTACTTCCGTGTGTTCTGACAATATTTATCTTACCTCTGTTTAACATTTATTAATCTTGTCTGTACTTGGCAATATCTATAATACTTGACTGTATTTTGATTGCGCACTACTGTATTGTTTTTCTGTCATATTCACTTACCAACGATTTTACCGTTAAACTTTATTTGAAAATTTTCCTGTATCCATTAAAACGTCGTTAATAACCTATTTATTTTTCCTTGCGACTTCCATAACTATATTGAAATTTCGTGCCTATTTGCTTACCTGTACACTAAGTTTTTTAATACTTTGGTACTTAATCTGTATCTAGTTGAAATAAATTATCGGCCTATCATATCGATTCCAACTTTGGTACTTAATGCCTGTACACTAAGTTTTATAATACTTTGCTACTTAATGCCTGTACACTAAGTTTTTTTTTTTTTTATCATATTCCAACTTTCCATTCCAACTTTTTGATTCCAACGTACTGGCATATCAAGCATAATAGGCATATGCCCCCGATTTCCGTAATTAATTTCCTTAGAAATTGATTTCGGTAATCCTTATCATTCTGATATTATCGGTATTTTCATGCAGCTGTCCAGAACTTATTCCTCTCCGGTAAGATGCCTAAACAAGTGAACTGCACTTATGTCACTTTAATTCCTAAGACTGAAAATGGTACATGCAGCCTTTAGCAGGCCGAGTATTGACAGTGGATCAGACCGTCAATTTCAACTCGCCTTGAGGCGCATTAGTTATCCAACCTTCCTCCTCACTTGAATGAAAGAGACAGCTAGCTAGGCTGTTTGTCAAATCATATCGAAAGTAGGGGATGGCTCCATATGTTGTAGTACTTACTTTTCTTACTAACGGCCTTAGCCAAAATCGTCAAAACAAATTACAGGCATGGAGCTTGCTTATAAAATATGAACTAACAGAAAAAGCTAAACCATGACTACATACCATGCCGGTACCAAACATAAGAAACAAAAGTACAATCTAGACGTAATATTTTTTGAGGACGTTTGTATTCCAAACATTTTTTAACGGTACTCCCTCTAGAGTCATCAGCCGATATGATCCTTGGCGAATCGTTTCATACACCTGATAGGGGCCTTCCCAATTTGCGGTGAGCTTGCCATCTGCATTCCCTCTACCCGTCGCAGCCGTTCGACGAAGGACCAAGTCTCCATCTTTCAGAGGCCGGTAATTAACTCTCTTGTTATATGCTTGACTCATACGATTCTTATATGCCGCTGACCTGATGGCAGTCGTAAGCCGAGTTTCAGGTAAGAAGTCTAATTGCTATCGTAGGAGCAAGTCATTTTGATCCTCACAAAAATGCTGAACACGGAACGTAGGGAGTCCTACTTCAACCGGAATGACAGCTTCGGAGCCGAAAGCAAGGTTGAATGGCGACTCCCCAGTAGTTTCCCTTGTTGTCGTTCTATTTGCCCATAATATTTCCGGGACCAGATCTGCCCACAAGCCCTTCGCATCTTCTACCTTCTTTTTCAGTGTCGTTAATATCTGCTTATTTACGGCTTCCGCTTGGCCATTTGACTGAGGATGGCAGACGGCTGCGTATGCAAATTTTACCTTGTATATGCTAAGGAAGTTCTTAACTAGGTTGCAATCAAATTGGGAGCCGTGATCAAACACCATGGCGACCGGTAGCCCAAATCGGGTGAATATACTCTTCTAGATGAACTTCATAACTTCACTCGCTGTTATTTTTGCTACCGGTTCTGCTTCTATCCACTTGGTGAAGTAGTCAATCCCTACTATCAAGAATTTCCTGCTCCCTGTTGCTGACGTAAAAGGTCCGATAATGTCCATTCCCCATTGTGCAAACGGTATCGGATTTAGAATTGGTGTCAGATCATTTGGCGGCTGGTTGATTGCTGGCCCAAATATTTTGACATTTGTCGCACCTTTTTGCGTACGCTAAAGTATCGGCATTCATTGTTGGCCAGTAGTACCCTCTTTTCATCGCTTCCAAGGACATTGACCGGCCTCCGGCATGATTCCCACAATCCCCTTCATGGATTTCTTCTATCATCCTAGCTGACTCATAGGCCGATATACACCTTCGCAGTGGTAGCGAGAACCCTCTTTTATACAGCATTCCCTTGAACATGACAAACCAGACACTATCCTTCCTTATTTTCTGTGCTTCTGTTTTATCCGCCGGTAAGACATTATGTACTTTGTAGGCTAGTACGCCATCATACCATTCTTGGTCGTTAACCACGCAATTCACTTCTTTTGGAGTGTTGTCGGGGTCAATGCTTTTGCGTTCCAGAAGCTCCACCATTACAGTACGTTCTAAATCATTGAAGCTGGAACTTGCCAGTTTTGCCAAGGCGTCTGCCTGTGTGTTTTTTGCTCTCGGCACCAATTGTATTGCAAATGATTCCAGGTTTGCCGTTACCGCTTTCAACTTCGCCAGGTAGGCAGACATCGTTTGCTCCTTGGCCTCATAAGTGCCGTCAAATTGACTTGCCACCAATTGTGAGTCAGTCGTGAGTTCTACCCGCTTTGCCTCAGCTGCAACACATAACTGTACTCCCGCAAGTGCTGCCTCGTACTCAGCTTCATTATTGGAGGCTTTAAACTTGAATTTGATAGCGTACTCGAATATGTCCCCTTGCGGTGATATCATAACAATTCCGGCTCCGGAGCCTGTTGATGTTGAGGAGCCGTCAACGGAAACCTTCCACACTCCATTGTCTTCTTCTTCTTCAGTGTAGGATGTTTCCACAATGAAATCAGACAGTGCCTGAGCCTTTATCGACACTCGTGGTTTGTAAATTATAACATATTCCGACAACTCTACCGCCCATTTGAGCAATCTTCCTGACGTCTCCATTTTCTGCAGAGACTTTTCTAACGGTTGATTTGTCAACACTTCAATGGTATGTGCATCAAAATATGGCCTAAGTTTTCTTGCTGCTATAACCACTGCATATGCAATCTTCTCTATCAGAGGGTATCTTCTTTCGGCCGCGTTCAGGACATGGCTCACAAAATAAATTGGAATTTGTGCCTTCTTTCGTTCTACTATCAACACCGCTGCAACCGTCTTTGGAGATGCCGAGATGTATAGTTGCAGGCTCTCTCCCTGTTCCGGCCGTGCTATGGTCGGAAGGGACCTTAGATGGTTTTTGACTACCTCTAACGCCTTTGCTTGCTCTTCCCCCCAAACGAATGTTTTATTTTGCCGGAGGACTACAAAGAATGGTAAGGCCTTATCAGCCGATTTGCTAATAAACCTTGTCAGCGCCGCTATGCGACCAGTAAGCTTCTGTATGTCCTTTATAGACTTGGGTTGCGGTAGGCTAAGTATAGCTTCTATTTTGTCGGGATTTGCATCTATCCCCCTTTCACTGACCATAAACCCCAAGAACTTCCCCGAACGAACTCCAAAGACACACTTTTCCAGATTGAGCTTCATTCGGTACTGACGCAAAGTTTCAAATGTCTCCCTTAAATCTGCAACATGGTCAGTGGCTAACCGGCTTTTTACGATGGAGTCGTCAACATATACTTCTACGTTTCTTCCTTTCTGGTTTGCAAAGACTTTGTCTACCAGTTTCTGATATGTTGCTCCGGCTTTTCGTAACCCAAACGGCATTGCCTTGTAGCAAAATACTCCGGCATCCGTAATAAATGTCGTTTTCGTTCTATCTGGCGCATACAAGCTGACCTGATGGTATCCCGAGAACGCGTCCATAAAGCTGAGCAGAGCATGGCCGGAAGTGGAATCTACCAGCCTATCTATTCGGGGCAGTGGATAGCAATCCTTTGGGCAGGCTTTATTCAGGTCTGTAAAGTCCACGCACATCCTCCATTTTCCTGACGGTTTCCTTACCATGACCACGTTTGCTAACCATTCAGGGTACGTGCAAGGCTCGATAAATCCCGCCGCTAGCAACTTGTTTACTTCTGCTTGTATTGCTTCTATCTTTTCTGTCGAGAAGTTTTGTTTTTTCTGCCTAACTGGCCTGGCGTTGCTATCCACATTCAGCTTGTGTACTATAACATCTGGATGAATTCCTGGCATTTCATCTGCCGAGAAAGCAAACACTTCAGCGTTCTCCAGTAAAAGTTCCACCAGATGACAATGGGTATCAACATCCATGTCTGACCCAACTCGTACGGTTCTTCCCGATACCCCAGGTTGCAACTCGATTTCTACCGTCTCCCCTCCTGGTGAAGGGCGGGGAACTGCTGCCGGGCGCGTATCGAAATTCTCCATTGCTAAGTCGTGTGAAGATACGGCTCGCCCCCTTTTCTGCGTTTCCTGGTTAGCCTGGGGTTGTCGGTTAGGTTGCTTTAAAGCTGTCACATAGCACTCCCTGGCCATTGTCTGACCTCCTCTAACGCGCTCTGTCTTTCCCAAATTTGAAACGTATACCATCGTCAAATGGTATGTCGAAACTACCCCCTGCACATCGTGGATCAGGGGTCTACCGACAATAGCGTTGTACGCTGAGGGCACATCAATTATCAAAAATTCCGTCATAACATCTTTGGCCGCCATGCCTTCGCCAATTCTGACTTGCAAGACTATACTTCCTTCCGGCCTAATTGTGGATCCGTTGAAACCGATAACAGGATACGATACCGGAGTAAGGTACTTCCGGCCTATTCTCATTGCATCAAATGCTTTTGCAAACAGGATGTTAGCGGAGCTCCCTCCATCGAGCAATACTCGCTTGATGTTGGCTCCATTGACCGTCAGAATTAAAACCAATGGATCATCGTGAGGAAAAGCCAAACCCTTGGCGTCTGCCTCCGAAAAGGATACTGACGGCATGGAAGCAGGCCTTGGCCGCTCGTCTACACCCAGTGCATTCACTGTGTGCCGGTGCTCAGACAAACTCTTTTTCGCCCCGCTAACTGATCCCCCGTGCACCGGACCACCGGTAATAACCTCTATTGTGATCTTGTGTCCTGGCGCACTATTCCCTTGACGGTATTCTCCGCTGTGGTTGCGCCGGTAGGTGTCATCTTGCATGGACGAGTCACCCTGCCTTCGATATTCACTTTGTCTGGGTTGCGGGGCTTGCTGCCGGCTTGGGCCTGCTTGAGCCCGATACTGGGACAGATGGCCCTTCCTAATGAGGTCTTCTATATTCTCTTTCAGCTGAGTACATTCTTCCGTATAATGGCCAATATCCCTGTGAAACATGCAATACTTTTTCGTGTCCCGACCTTTGGTTATCATTGGGGCCGGTCGTGTCCATTCCTCTCTGTGCTGATTTATTGAATATATTGCGGCCCTAGGTGTGCTCAGTTGCGTGTAGCTACTGTACCGGCCAAAACCTCTGGGTGGCCTACCGGCCCTTGGCTGGCTTGGTTGCTGTTGTGGTCTGTTCATTCCGCCGGTATAGGCACTAGGCGCAACCCCATCATTCTGTCTTCGAGAGGGCTCCGGTGCCGCTATCTGACTACTGGTTTTCAACAACTCCTCGCTTTTGATGTATTTATAGGCCTTGCCAAAGGCCACGCCTAAATTTGGGAACGACTTCCTTGCCATGTATTTTTTGAAGTCATTATCCCCTAGACCGTTCATTAAGGCCATTATCGCTATTTCTTGCTGTAATTTCGGTATCGTGTTAACCTCACCGTTAAATCTCCTTATGAAATCCCTAAGGGATTCATCCCTTCTTTGTCAGACCGACATAAGCTCTCCCGAAGTTCTCTGCCTTGCACTATTGCTAATATATTGACCGGTAAACAGTTCGACCAAGGTATCGAAGCAATCAATCGATCCATTCTCCAAATTGGAAAACCAATCCGAGGCTGGCCCCGTAAGCGTTGTCGGGAACACCTTGCACCACACCGCATCGGTGTCGGTATAAAGCAACATATGGCTTTCAAACGCCGCTACATATCGCTTGGGATCTCCTTTGCCATCAAAGGTACATGTCGGCATTTTTATCCTTTCCATTTGCTGATCCAGTACCTCCTGGGTGAAAGGTGATACTCTCGGCCTGACTATAGTCCTGGTTGTACGTCTTAGCGGCCCGCTATTGATCTCGTGCTGCCGGGACCCTAAGTCCTCTATCTGCGTTCCATGAGTTGGTTGGCGCTCACTTGGAACAATTATTCCCCGATTTTGGGGCTGTGACGGCGGTTGCTCGTCTGCCTGGTTGAACTGGCTCGCCAGATTCACAATCACGAGAATGGCCGGTGTATCAACTTGCCCCCTATTGGCTGCAGCTTCAGCCTCCTTTCTTTTCCGGGACATCGCTTTCATTACCCTTGCTGTTACCTCTAACTCCTCAGGAGTAAATTCCTCCAGGGGGTCCGGTATCCGTGCGGGGCTTCGTTCAGGTGTTATCAGTGTGTTCACAGTATTCTTGTGGAGAAGATGAGTTTCATCCTCCACTTCAATCTCAGGTATTGTATTGACAGTTTTGTTCGCATTGACATTCAGAGTGTTCTACCATACTGACGGTTTTCGGCTTCTGCTGTCGGTATTACGTGTTCCTGGTTTTCTTCCATGCCTGGCGAAGGCTATTTGGACGATAGAAGTTATTACTATCCCCTCCTTCTAGCGCCAACTGTTCCGGGTTTGCTCCGGTACAGATAATCTTCCTGGGTTGGTAAAGGTTTACCGTCCAATTACGCACCTGCACAGTCAACACAGATAAGCTAACCCGGGGGTTATCCGGGAATAACCTCTCCGATGCTAAAGTCAGCAATCCGATAAGAAGAAAGAATGAAGAGAGAGAAATTGTTTTAGATGTGTAGTGAGAGAGAGAGAGAAAAAAGATGTCCCTTTGGGTGAACATTTGCTTGGGTATATATAGAGAGATAACCAAGCTGGTGCCACCTATAATGATAGGTGGCAAACCGACCTCGTAGGCAGCAGGTGCCTACGTGGTCTCAAGCAGCTCTCCACGTGGCCGTTTAGAACGGCCGTTATGGATTTTCGAGCTTTCTTATTAATCAGTTGTTTCAGTATTATTATAAGACATTACCGGCTAATTAGGTATTACTACCGGTATTATCCCGTACAAAACCTCCTCATCATTCAATTTCAATTAATCGCCTCTTCATCGATCAAAGACATTTATGCTCCTCCAAATCTTCCTCAATTTCATATCTAAAAAACAAAAAAAAAAAAAAAAAAAAATGGTATGTAAGCGTCAATTATTCCTTAAAAATATATGAAAATCAGTTTTTTTGTTGTTGTTGTTGTTTAAGATTATAATTATGCTAATTGAGTATCCATGATTTTCTATTTGAATTGCAGGTATAATAATAATTTAGACCTTGGACATGTGCAAACAATGGCCAAAATCGATAGGATAAGCAATTTACCAGATGAATTATTAAGTGAAATAGTTTCTCGCCTTTCCGTACAAGAGGCGGCTACTACCTGTGTATTATCAAAGAAATGGCGGGATGTCTTTGCTTTGATTACCCGGCTCGGGTTTGATCAGTGGTGTCGGGATACACTTGAACAACTCGAGTGTGATCATTCGTGTCGGGATACGCTTGAACAGCATAACAAATTTGTTGACAACGCGTTGCGTGCTTGCAGATCTGAAAGAATAACTATGTTTAGACTCAGAATTCGCGTTCATCAATCTTATGTTTATATGGAATATAAGCGTCTTAATCATTGGATGTCCTTTGCTTTAAGCCGCGGAGTCAAGCATCTTGAAGTTGTTGCCTGTTTGAGTGATCACGTTAAGCTACCATTAGCCCTTTTCGAGTGTCAAACATTAGAGATGTTAACACTAACATTGAATGTTAATTTTGAAGTTCCCTCGACTTATAATTTGCCAAACTTGAAAGTGTCATGCCTGTGTTTTGCTTCTTTCCGTGGTGAACATTTTATAACTAGGCTAGTTTCGAGGAGTCCATTACTCGAACGCCTAGATTTGACAGGAAGCAGGGAATGTTTTGAACCTATCAATGATGTTATTTCTGCACCTTTTCTTACTACATTATATCTAAACCTTTTAACGTTCCATAAAAATCAGAGAAATAAATTTTTTCTTGATGCTCCTAATTTGAAGTATCTAGACTATTCTTTAAGATTGGAATCGCAATATTGTATTGGAGATTTGAATTCACTCGTTGAAGCTAAGTTAAATATGCCCTTGAACGAGGTTAGGCTTTTCAGATCAATGTCCAATGTTCGACGTCTACATCTAGGTGCAACGTGCATGAAGGTTTGTTTGTTTTACTCTGAAGTATTAATTTATGATTTTTTTGACATGATGACTTTTGAGTGGTCACAATAAAATTATGGTCAATATATTAGATGAAATCGCAACTGTTTATTTTTTTTTACTAATGTGAGCCGTTGATAAAATTGACTGTTGATTTCATCTATGAAAATATTAACCAAAAAAGAATAAAAAATAATAATAAAAATCTCTCATGTTCTATCCCACTATCATTCAGTTTCCAATTTTTCACATGTCAGTTTTTTATTTTTTTTTATTTTTTTTTATCCCATTTCATTGTCATTTGCTTTCATGTGTTCACGGCAGAATTGAAACTCATAAATTTGTATGTTTGATGCAATTGTTCACTGTAGATTCTCTGTAACATTAGCCTTTGAGGTTTTGATTGCTTGGACATTCTTTTGCTTTGCCTTCTGCTCGTCATCACATTACTGTCCTTTCACTTGGATTTACTTTTTCTCAATGAAGTTCATTCTTCTTAATTCTGTATTTGTGTGTTGCTTACATTTTATTTTGGGAAATCTATGCTTATTTAAATTAATGAAAGTGGATGAGGATTGGATTGAAGGCTTGAAGTAACACTCTTAACACAATTAAGAAGAAGAAAGCATAGACATTGAGCAGGGAAAACAAACATAAACTGTGAAAAATTGAAAACTGAATTGTAGTGGGATAGAACATGGGAGATTTTAATTTTTTAAATCAACGGTTCACATTAGTCAAGAGAATTAAATGATTGTGATTTATCTAATACAATGACCTCAATTTTATTGTGGCCATTTGAAAACTCTCCTTTTTTGACAATAACCCATTATTGTTGTTTTAGTAATAACCACTACTCCGTAGAGTAATATTTTTGTATGAAATTTACTACGAGTATCTACTTATTTCCAAAACATTAAAAAACTGTCGGTGGTTATTACTTTTTTTGTCAGAAATTCCGTTAATTTAATTCTTCTCTTACCATTACAAAAAAGTTCTTTAATAACGAAACTAATTACTGTACTACTCTCTGGTGCTAGGGTCTCGAAAAATGTGGATTAAAGCATAATAAGCTGCCTATATTTTGTAATTTACATCATTTACAGCTTAATTGTGCCTGGAGTCATTCCTATCACGAAGTAGTGTTGGAGATGCTTCATGCTTCACCTGTTCTAGAAACAATTTTCTTTGAGGTTAGCACGTTTTTTTTTTTTTTTGTTTTTTTTTGTATATGTTTGATCACTCTTAAGGTCCTATTCATTTCACTTTATTTTTGTTGAAGTGAAATTATTTTTACTGATTCTATTATATTTCTCTTTAAATATTATATTTTCAAGGTGAACTGAACATGGCCTAAGTTGATTATCTATGCTATTGATGATCTTTTCAGGAATTGAAGTATGAATGGAATATGTTACTAATTGAAATAGAAAAGCATGACTTTCTCTCTCTAGGATTTTAAGTCATCGGGGACTAACTCGATCACTTTGGTGATTAGAGCCCCGGGAGCTTGCTCCTGGTGGAGAGCAGGTCTTCTGCCTTATGTTCTTACTTCAATTAAGAGCATTAGGTTCTCTTGTCCTTTTTTATTCTGATTATTTTCTTTCAGTCTTAAGTTAGTCCTGTTTTTTCCTGTTTTTCTTTTCTTTGTTATTTCTCAATGGTGAATGAAGTCTCTTCGGGGATCTCTTCAGTATTGAACCATGCTGCGGTAACCATTGATGAAATGGAGGAGGATGGGGTGATGTGTAACCCACAAGTATGCAATGTTGTTGCCTCGAAGGTGTCAAGTGAGTCAGATAGTATGGAGATTGAAAATCAAGTTGGGGATTTGGTACACAATGAGAAGACAGGCGCTAGTGCTCAAAATAAATCTAATAGCACCTTTAGAGAGGCGGTGGTAAGATCATCCCAATGGTTCACCGAGGCTAGGAAGATAGTCATGAACTCCCAGGATTGGGAGGATGAAGAAGATTGCAGCCCGGACAATGCGTTAGTTGTCAAATTCCCCAAAGAAAAGCTGCAGGAACTAAGGAAACCTTGGTCACTCACGCTCATGGGTAAATGTCTTGGGTTGAAGATAAGAGTGGAGTTTATGGCTCAAAGAGTTCAAAGAATATGGAACCCAAAGGGAGGGTTGGAGACCATTGAAATGGAAAATGGAGCCTTTTTATTCAGATTTACCCTGAAAGATGACTTAGAAAAAGCGCTCTTTGGAGGCCCTTGGTTCATTTTGGATCACTATCTGATGCTATCTAACTGGAAGCCAAATTTTCGACCTTCTTCTAATCCATTTCAATTCATGTCTGTCTGGATCAGATTTCCATAGTTACCGATGGAATACTATGAAAAGGAAGCACTATACAGCATAGCACAAGTAGCAGGGAGGCCAATTAGAGTCGATTACTCTACGGATAAAATTAATAGATGTCGATACGCAAGGGTATGCATAGAAATTGATCTAAATAAGCCCTTAATTTCCAAGGTTTGGGTGGGAGGATCATGGCAACGAATTGAGTATGAAAAAATCCATAGCCTGTGTTTCGCTTGTGGTAGGATAGGGCATGTAAAAGAAAACTGTAGGGAAGGTATAGCCTTACAGAGGGAGGTAGCTAGCAGAGAATTTTCTTCTAATACTTTAGATGCAAGCCATGCATTAAAAGGAGATCAGAATGAGATAGTGGGCCTGCAAACCCAACAGCAAAATCCAAATTCAGAAAAGGGACAAAAAGGGATTATGGATAAGGCAGGGGATTTAGTTTATAAAGAAGAATATGGGCCTTGGATTATTGCTACAAACAGAAAGAAAATCATTAAAAAATGGGAGGGTAAGCAAAATGTTGGAGGGAGAGATACTCACCAGAAAAATAAAGCTGAAAAGAAAGGAGCTCCTAGGGAGCAAGCTAGCCGCCAACATATGCATAAAAACACACAATGGAATTTATTGCCATTGGTAGAAGAGGAAAGTGAAACTAGTAGGGAGAGCAACATTCCTAGAGCTAAAACACTACAGGATAAAATTAGACAGGGAGATAATACATATAGCAGTAATAACATTTTGGGAATGAAGGCTACTACTAATCTTGTAGTCCCGAGATCGAATTACCAAAATAAAAAGAACAAGACAACGGTTCCTTCGCATGCAATTCAATCTGTTCTTTCAACTCCTTCTACCCCTTCTCCTTCAGTTAATCATGGAGAATCACAACAACTCAGTAAGCAACCCCTCGCTGAGATCGGTCAACAGCAAGCTCCGACAGGAAATTGCGGATCTCCAATCATCTCATGCTCTGAGGTCGAAGGTATCGGACCTTCAATCACAAAACCCGATTGCTCCAACGATTCATCCATCACAAACTCGAACTCTCCAAATCAAACCCCTTCCATTGTCGCCGCTGAGCATCCCGCAAATCCAATTTCCACAAAATTCTCCTTCCCACCACTTATTCCCTACCTTTCCTACCCCTCAAATATGGCTGGTGCTAGCGGAGAGGCCGGTTCCTCTGGAGGAATTAGCCCGACTAAATATAATGTTGAAGGTGCTGATGGCCTCCCATGTTTTCCATGCTGAAGGTGCTGAGGAACCAGAGCACGAAAAAATGCCGCTGCACTTCCAACTCCCCCCGGAAAACCCCATTCTTTATCCCCTGCAATTAGAAAGTATAAGCATAAATCTCTCATTAGTTCAAAACTTGCTGGCAGTATTTGTATCGAAGAAGGAAGTGATAGGATTCAATTTATGCCTGGATTACATCCCGACAGGAAATCTGATCCCGGAAATCAAGCTCAGCATGTCTCCAGTTCTACTGAACGAGGTGGAGACGATGAAGGTGAAAAAGCCGTGGAAGGAATGGGAACAATTTGTGGAGTCGATGTTCAACTCTACTCCGATTCCCTTAGGTCACTTTCCCATCCCTCCATTTCCAATTAATAATATGAAGATTATTGTGTGGAATGTTCGAGGAGCTGCTTGTAAGGAATTTTTTTCTCATGCGTTGACTATTGTTCAAATTCAAAAACCTTTGATTTTTATTTTATTAGAAACAAAGGCTAAAGACAGTAGAGCTCAAGACGTGTGTAAAAAGTCGGGCTTCGATAGTTGTACTACTATTGGGGCAAAAGGACTAAAAGGGGGAATTTGGCTTTTATGGAAAAAGCCAGCTAGCTTAATTTCTTTTGCGGCGGGATCGGAATTTCATTTTCACTCCCTTTTTAAATTCTCTCCCTCTGACCCTGAAATTCTTCTCACTGGAATTCATGCTCCATCAGCTTCCAGTGATAAGAATCGCCTTTGGAATGAATTTAAAAATGACCCTCCTCCTTCGGAGACTCCATGGCTAGTGGTTGGGGACATGAACGAGGTGCTAAATCAACAAGAAAAAAGGGGAGGTCGTCCAGTGACAAACTCGCAAGGTGCTGGCTTCTCAGAATGGGTGGATGGTGTTGGTCTAATTGATATGGGATTTAATGGTCCGACCTTTACTTGGAACAATGGAAGAGAAGGGGAGGACAACATCAAGGAGAGGCTGGATAGAGCCCTCTCTAATGCTGCTTGACTCAATTCACATCCTAATACACAGGTATTCCATCTTCCGAGAACTTATTCGGATCATTGCCCAATTTTAATTTCGAACAATGTTGAGGTCAGTAGGGGTAATTATCTGTTTAGGTGTAAAGAGTCTTGGTTAGAGAACCCTAATTTCTTGGAGTTCTTTACGAAAACCTGGTCGAAAGGAGGGAATGATTTTATTGCTAGCAAAAACTATTTTATTCAGGATGTTTGTGATTGGGATAAATTTGTTTTCCAAAGCAACTTACAGAATAAAAAACGTTTATATGCTAGAATTTTAGGGGTGCAAAAAGCATTGTGTTTTAAATACTCCCCCTTCCTGATAAATTTGGAAAAGGATCTTCTTAGACAGCTTGATTATTCTCTTAAACTAGAAAGAATAAAATGGGCTCAAAAGGCCGGAATAGATTGGAGAAAGTTCGGGGATTGGAACACTAAATATTTCCATATTCTGGCTAAAATTAAGAATAGTAGGGGAAAAATTTTGTCTTTAAAAGATGAGCAGGGGAATTGGGTGTGTGATCAGGAGAGTTTGAAACATATTTGTATCTCCTACTTTCGTAACATTTTTACCTCCACTAAATCCTCCCAACCCAGAAATATTTCCTTCTCTCCTAAAGCTATCATCGATGACAGTGATCATGACCACATTTCCTCGCCTATCACCCTTTCGGAGATAAAACATGCCTTAAATTCTATGTCTCCTATGAAAAGCCCGGGGCCGGATGGTATTCAACCTATTTTCTTTCAAAAACATTGGGAGGTTGTAGGAAGTGCCATTTTTTCAGTTATTTCGGAGTGTTTCAATGAAGGGACTATTCACCCTGACATTAATGAATCCTACATTGCCCTTATCCCAAAAGTTGACAAACCTTCTTCTATGAGTGAGTTTAGGCCCATTGGTCTTTGTAATTCGATCTACAAATTAATTACAAAGGTCATCTCAAATAGAATTAAACCTCTCCTTAACAATCTCATTAACCCGGTTCAATCGAGCTTTATTCAAGGTAGGTCAATTGAGGAGAATGTTCTCGTCATTAAAGAGGTAGCTCACTTGTTTAAGAAACAAAGCAAGAAGAAAATTATGGCTTTTAAAATCAACCTAACGAAAGCTTATGATAGCCTTGAATGGGGTTTTATTAGGGAAACTCTTATGGGTTTAAATTTTCCGGAAAAAATGATAAAACTTATTTTAGGATGTATCACTACCCCTTCTATTTCTATCTTATGGAATGGTGAGAGGACGGAGAGCTTCACCCCCTCTAGAGGCATAAGACAAGGAGACCCGTTATCCTCCTACATTTTTGTGCTTTGTTTAGAAAGGCTTTCCTTGATGATTGAGAAAAGAGTGAGTGATGGTAATTGGTGTCCCGTCAAAATTGATCATGATATTTCCATTTCTCACCTCTTTTATGCCGATGATGTATTTCTCTTTGCTAATGCCTCCCTTGAAAATCTTGAGGTTATTAAGGATACTCTTGCTGAATTTGGTTGTCTCTCGGGTTTATTCATTAGTCCCTCCAAGTCTAAAACTATTTTCCCTCCTAAAATGTGTCTCTCTCTCAAAATGAGCATTCTCAATGCTTCTAACATTAAGGGGGCTCCTTCTTTTGGCAAATACTTAGGGGTGAACATTAGTCCTAATAGATTGAGGAAAGCGGATTATAAAGATCTCCTTGTTAAAACAAAAGATAGAATTAGAGGGTGGAAATCCAAGCTCTTGAATATGGCCGGTAGATGTACCCTTATCAAAGCCGTTCTTAATTCCTACCCCCTTTATGTCATGCAAACCTCTCTTCTTCCTTGCTCTATTCTTGAGGAGCTTGAAAAAAGTTGTAGAAGATTTTTGTGGAATAAAGTGGACAGATCTCACTATCTTCCTAGAACTAGTTGGGAGAAAATTTGCATCCCTTTGGGTTTGGGTGGTCTTGGCATTCGTAATCTTAAAAATTGGAACTTGGCTTTCATGGCCAAGTTGGGTTGGAAAATCCTTCATGAACCAGAGAAGTTGTGGGTTAAAATTCTTAAAGCCAAATATTTTAAACGCTCCTCTTTTCTTAATAGCTACGCCTCCCCTAGTGCTTCCCCGTTATGGAAAGACATCCAAAAAGGGAAGGACTTGCTTATGAAAGGTATTTCTTATAGGGTGGGTGATGGAGAGGATATTTGTTTGTGGTTTCATCATTGGGTGGGGGATACCCCTCTTTACTTGGCTATTGATAGAGATGTCCCTAATTTTTGTGCTCATTGGAGAGTTAGTAATGTGATAAGGAATGGCAAGTGGGATTTACAGAGGGTTAGACACATTATTCCTGCCCATTTGTGTTCTTTAATCGAAAGCATCCCCCTGCCTATCATTGCTTCGGTGAGAGACTCTATTTGCTGGCATCCTTCACCTAAGGGTATATTCACCATTGGTAGTGCTTATTCCTTAGCCTCTAATTTTTCTTCCCCCCTTCTTTCCCGCATATCAAATGGAAAAAGCTTTGGCACATAAAAATCCCATACAAATACAAAATGCTCTTGTGGAATGCTTGTCATGCTATTCTTCCTGTTGCTACTTCTTTAGCCAACAAGATTGATAATTTCAACCCCATTTGCACTAGATGTGAGTTAGACTCGGAGAATCATCTTCACCTTTTTCGAGATTGTATTAACTCTAGAGTATTTTGGGACAGAATTTTTGGTGCTAACAGATTGGATGACAGCTTCTGTATCTTCACTTTTTTCAGTTTGAATTGGGATGAGTGGATAAACTACAATTTAGAAAGAAGTGAGGCCTGGAAAATCACCTTTAGTATTGCTATGTGGCACTTGTGGAGAGCTAGAAACAATTTGATTTTCCAGCTTGCTATGTTGCACCCCATTTCTATGTTTAACAGGTTCATGTGCGATTTGGTGGCAAATGCTAATGTGTTTCAGGGCAAAGGCAAGGAACCTGCTGCTGCTATTAGTGATCTGAAATGGAGCAAGCCAAGGGAGGGGTATGTTAAAATTAACACTGATGCAGCTTGGAGAACGACCAGCATCAATGGAGTGGGATGCGTGGCTCGGGGTGATGATGGCAGATGGATCTTTGGGAGGTCATGGAAGACTAAAGCCAGAACTGCCAGTGAAGCTGAATTAATAGCTGTTCGTAATGGTCTTGCAGCAGCTATTGGAGCTCAGTTCAAGAAAATTATTGTGGAATCTGATGCGGTTGCTCTTAAGGAAATAATCGAAGAAATTGAGAAGCATGGGACTCATGAAATGGCGGTCATTCTTAAAGACATTGAGGAGATGATCAAAATGGATTGCGAGGTTGAGTTTAACTTCATCCCAAGAGAGGCCAACTTCGTTGCCCATTACTTAGCTAAGAGTGCAATTGACATGGAGGGACATGAAGCAGTTCACAGCAGCATTCCCTACTGTGCTAGAGGCGCTTATGAAGAGGACCTTTTTGACAGCAACTTCTAGCTCTCTTTGCTCGTTGGATGACTTTTGGTGGATGGATTTGGAAGAGGACAATTTTCTCTTGTTGTTTCTTATTATTAGCTTTTGGTTTCTCTGCTTTTGGTTTAACATTTCTCCAGCTTTGGCTGTGCGTTTTGGGCTTATTAGCCATGTACTTTGATTATTTTTAATTAATTAATATTTCTCCTCTTCCCATTAAAAAAAAAAAAAAGAACTATGAATGGAATAACGTCGTACTTTTGCAAGAAGTTAATAATTGGAATAAAAGTGAAACGATCCCATTTTGTTTGGAGTCACACCTGAGAAGAATTGTGATAAACCTATACAGTCCGTGGACTAATTTGGAGCAAGCAATGGTTAAATATTTTCTGAGATGCTCATTAGTTTTGGAGGAATTGGTTATAACTTACCCGAATATGTTTACACTAGCCGAAAGGATATTGCTCGAAAGGGAAGTACAGAAGCTACCAAAAGGCTCATCAACAACTTGTTCAATCAAGGTGCAGTCAAGATCATGCAATCCAGGTTATTGAATATTTTGGTGCAATGTATATTTTGAGCTACTTTTATTATTAAATAACGTATGAATGTGTTTAATATTACTAGAAATCAAGCATTTTGGCATGGGTTTTGAAAGCAGCTAGAGATTTGATTTTCATTGTAGTTTGGTGTCTTTTTCTTAGGTTCTATTTCGCAAAAATTAAACTTAAAAGGTTGTAACTGGTTAAAGGGGTATAATTTTGCAGGTTGTATTTGAAAATTTTTAATTTTCTATCATATCGTGTATTGACAGACATAAAAATCAAGGTATTGCAATTTCCACAAAAGATATGATGTAGCTAACCCAAGATAGGCTTATACATTATTTTTATTTCATTCTCTCTACTCTTTCCCCTCTTCCTTTCTCTCTTTCACGTGAAAATGGGAAAAACACAAAAAATCCTCACAAATCTCCTCACTCCTTCTCCTTCAATTTGTTCCCTCACTTCCCCCTAATTTCCTCCTCCACAGCACCCACACCCACCAATCGAACCCACCATCACCGAACCCACCAACCGCAAATTGTCAACCACCGTTCACCGATAACCCACCATTGCACCCACAATCAACAAACCCACCACCGCACCCATAAACCAGCGAACCCAAGCCACCGCACCCACCACCAGTAGAAGCTTACCGTCGCCGGAGAATTTATTCTTCATCTCCTCCGTCGTCGTCCTCTTTTCTATCAAGTAGTAATTCTCTATTTCTTAAAAAAAAAAAAATCGGTTTGGTTTTGAGTAATGTGGAATTTGTATTGGATTGAGTTGAATTTGAGTGAATTAAGTTGAATGTGATAGAATGAAGTTGAATTTGATAGAATTGGATTCTGCAGTCGGTGGAAATTGGAAGAATAAGGGTTGCCGCACGAACTATTGGGTGCAGGTGCCCGAACCCAATAATTTGTGTATATAAAATCGTTACTAGTACTTATATACAAGTAGGGGTGTTCAAAAATACCCGACCTGATTGACTCGGCCTGCTGACCCGTCAACTCGCTAAATTTTAATGGGTATTTTTTCATTTTTTTCAAAATTGACGGGCGGGTACCCGACCCAGCAAAAAATTGTTTTGGGTCGGGTCATGGGCCGCCCTTTATACAAGGCGGGTACCCGCTAAGTGCTTTTTTTCCAAAAAAAATTTAAAAAATATATATTGCTAGTAGTTAGGGTTTTAGGTTCCCTATCAAAACTTAGCAGCCTCCATTCAGTCATTTACCAAGCCCACCATATTCTCTCAGACTCTCTCTCCTTCATTCCCTCTTCTCTCTCTCCTTTCCTTCTCTCTCATTCACAAACTCACAGTCAAACAAGCCCAGTAGCCCACCATACCCATTGCAAAATGCAAATAGGCAAGTTTTACGCCGACATCAAATTAGCTTGCACAAGCACAACCCACACGACCCACGGGCCACAACCGCACCACTGTACATCAGCCGAGAGATCTCGCCGTAGCGGCAAGTCGGCAACCCCACGAGAAGCAAATAAACATCAAAATGTGGCTTTGAGTTCAATTTTGAATTTTAAAGAAAATGTTAATTTGTAATTATTAATGGTGTTTGCCTATGTTAAAGTATGATAAAGTTTTTCCTCAAAAAAAGTATGATAAAGAGATGCAAGTATCCTTATTTTTTCGATTGTAGCTTGATGTGGTGGTACTTGATAATTGCTGTTTAAAGTGGAAAATGTAAATTGTTAATTCTCCCTTTTATTGTTTTGTAAATTATTTTATTTTAATAGATTATAATTTTTGTGTAATGAGTTTTATATTCATTAAATTAAGCAATGAAACTCACTTGAAACAGACGGTAAGTTTTTATTTACTTTCGGTTTTTTTGTTTTTTTTTTTTTTTTGTACCCAATGACCCGACCCGAGAAAAATCGGCTACCTAGGTACCCGGTTTTCTTGGGTCGGGACATGGGCCAAATTTTAAACTTCCCGGATCTGAACACCCCTATATACAAGTATATTAACTACATTATGTAATAAAATGTTTTAAGTTTGAGAATTTATGCTGTAGTAACGACTTGTGACTCTTTGAGTTTATAATATCATCTTTAATAATTATTTCCTGCATATAATTTTTAAATAGATTATTTATATAACTAATAAAATAGTTTAAGTTTGAGGATTTATGTTGATTGATGGGAAATATTATTGTTTTTGACATGAATATTTCAAATATGAAGCATTTTTATTTCTCAATATGAGCTATAATAATGTTGACTATGCATGGGACCGAATTTAGGGCAATAGAAATTTTCTAATTACATAAATAAAAAAAATAAAAAATTCAAACATAATAAAAGCATCTCCATTAGTCTCGTCAACGTTCATGACAGAAAGTACATATAAACACACTACTATCAACATATATATAATACATATATAATCCTTCGCAACAGTCACTATTATCCTTGCAATCACTACTATCAACATAATTTTAATTTTGATTTTTTAAAGAAAAGATAATTACTAATTAAAATTTAACTAACAATTTTAAAACTAGTTTTTTTTAAAAAAAATAATTAAAAAAAAAAAGTAATTTAAAAATAAAAAAAACCACCTCCACCACCACCACCAGCTCCAGCCATCCCCCGCCCTGGCGACCGACCACGCCGCCACCCAGCTTCAACATTTCCACCGTCGCCGGCCCTCCCCTCACTATCCCCCATACCCTAAGCCCACGGCCATTGCCGCTGCTCGATCTCCCTTTCCAACGCACCAATTAGTTTCTAAATCACCGTCGCAGCAACCACGCACAAACACCGAGTATCATCTTCGCAGCTTAGCAGCCCTTACACCAGCATCCACGCCTCCACGGCTCCATGCACAGCATCGCAGCTCAAGGGAGGGTAGCTATTCGTGGTGGGGAAGGGAGGGGGTGGGTGTTAAGGGGTTAGGGGTTGGTTGGGTGGTCGCGCGGCGAGGAAAGGAGAGGGTCGGGTAAGGGGAAAAGGGTGGAAATGGGTCTCTGCCGGCGTTGGAAATCGGGGAGGCTGGTCACCGGTGTGGCTGGTCGCCGGCAGGGGTGGCAGCGAGAAGTGAGGTATGGCTGGTCGGGGGAGGGGTGGTGCAGTGGTTTTATTTTTATTTTTTTTGAAACAAAGTGGTTTTATTTTGTTAATAATTAGTTTTTAATTTTTTTAAAAAAAATATCCTTAAATTTTGTTTTATATTTTATTTATTGTTTTGAACCAGTCACATGGTGAAATGTGTCCGGTGACTTGTGATAACAAGTTATTCAACCGATTGGGACCGTTAGAATCAAATTCACATTAAAGTTCGGATTATTAAAAATTAATCGAAAATTAGGATTATTTTGGACGAATCGAGTAAAGTTGGGATTATTCTTGTCAATTTTTCCTAATATATAATTATGTTATCATAAGAATATAAATGGAACCTTCAATCATGTGATTAGACCAATAATAATAAAAAAAATGATGAAGATCAATTAAAGAGATGAAGCAAGGTAAGGTGGTTCGTGAGTAAGGTAACACAAATAATGATTATAATTAATATGCTAATCCTACTCAAAGTCTAGGTCAATTATATTCTACCTCAGCAATTATCAATGCAATTTTTTTTTTTTAGCTTAGTAAATTTCATTATGAATTAAATAGGAGTAACTCTTAAAATTAAAGATGAAAAGATTTTCAATAGACATATTTGATATTTTCTCTGTTCACAGATAATCTTTATGATTTTTTTTTTGCAGGTTGTCTACTCTAAATCTTCTAGTCCCTTAAAATAAAAATTTCACTAATTCAACCCATTTGGGTTTGACTTTTTACTAAGCTAGAATTAACTGAACGGTGCATCATCAGTAGTTATAAAGACTAGCTAGTTTCATTGCTCGAATGAAATAACACAGTGCATCCTTATGTATGTGCAGATTGTACATCAAGATAACCCAAAAATACACATCTTGAAAAAACATTATGGGTTAAGTCGTTAAGACAAAAGAAGGAATACAAATAAAATGAAACAAGATTTTGACACCAAAATTGGAAACAATTATTTCAAAATTGCTTGAGAAATTTTAGCCCACTTTAATCTTCGTGCATCTCCTCTCTCTCCTTCATCTAGAAACTTTTTAGTAATTGCAACTACAAATTAACTAAGGCCCTGTTCACTTTACCTTAAAAAAATAATATTAAGTAAAAATAATTTCAGTTCAGTAAAAATAAGTTCAGTTCAATAAAATTAATTTCAGTTCAGTAAAAATAATTTCACTTCTGTAAAATTCAGTTTTCTTAAAGAAGAGTTATAAAAATTAGTAAAAATAATTTCAGTTCAGCAAAAATAATTTCATTTCAGTAAAATTAATTTAAGTTCAGTAAAATTAATTTAAGTTCAGCAAATATAATTTTATTTCAGTAAAAATAATTTTAGTTCAACAAAAATAAGGTGAAGTGAACGGGACTTAAAGCCCCTATTTCCCCAAGTACATAACTAATGGTACATTATATGATAATATAACATTACATCACTATAGAAAATTATTAATTGTAATAAAATTATTATAAATTGCTTTATCAATATTAAAATTACTGAAAATAACTTGTTGCTACATGCAAGAATGCAAGATTACAAGTACATACTACTGGGACTGAATTTATTAAAACTTTGTTGTATTACATTAATTCTTGACTCTCGGACATAGAACATCTCCAGCAGCCAATATCGACAATGGAAGAGACAACCATTGTCACGACAACTCACGATTCTCATAATTGGCCAACCTCGACGATGGTAGAGACATCAACCATACCCGTCAACTCGTACATAAACCATGGTAGATCATCGTCAAAGGTAACATTTTCTCGAAGGTACTTGGAAACCTTGGCAATCACGTATCTCAAAACACCGGGACTCACATAATCCGGAAGATCATCCTTCTTACAAGTTATTAGGGCATCTGCAACGTAACCCTCGATCATATCGGACTTATGTGGTGTGATGACAAACATAGCCCTATGATACTTGTTGGTTGATTCCGTCCACAAGATCTTATGGTTGTTACGGGCGAATGTGACTCCATCAAGGGCGAAGGGACGCAGTGGGGGGGGGGGGTGTTGGTGGAGGCCCGGCCTCCCCGGCCCAGATTTGCTACTCATATATTATACATTATGGCCCCTCTTAAAATTAGTATATATAGTATTCAAGACACATATATAATAATAAATATATCTTGTTTTGTTGGTTAGGTAATGTTTTATTTTTCCAAGGGGGCTGGGTTCGAATCCCATCACTCACGTATTTTTTTATTTTTTTAATTAAAACTTCCTATTCAACGTGGGTTTCTAGCAAACCAAATCAGGTATTTTTTTAAATTCTTCTTTTTGATTAATTTATTAAAATTAAGTAATATTATTCGATTAATAAATTTCTTTGTGCTATTTACATCATTGTGATTAATTGTTTACTTTTTTTTTTTCTTTTTTTTTTTTTTTTTTTTTTTTTGCTTAATATGTTTATTTACTTAATAATTTTGGGTAATTTTTAATTTATTGAATGGACCTTTAGGACCAAATTTTTGGGTTATATGCTACTTAATTTGAGAATTGTAGTTTTTAAATTGATATAGGTTAAATCATGAAATCAAAAACTGTTTGAAAGGGTACTACCTTTTTTAAGCAAATTCAATGGCTTGGTAGACAAATGCATCCACAACCCTTCCATTTATATTGCTTTCTATGATTAACTCACCTCTTTCCATGATGACAAGATTAGAATTTAAAATTATTTAGCTTCAATTCTTAGGAAGTTTCGTTATTATTATAAAAACTAAATCGTGTTTTCTTAATCCTCATATATATATATATTCTAATCTAAGTCAATTCTTGTTCTACTTAAAAAATTTGGAGTACTTGATAATCATAATTGCAAGTGGGCGCTATATGCCTAAATTATTATTAATGTTGAAGTCTAATACGAAGTAGGTTTTTAATGGTGCCTTTATGTACTACGGAGTAATCATGATATACTAAGCCCTCATAAATTAGCATTAACTGTTTTTTTCCTATTAGTAAGTCACAAAGTCTTATATGTGGCTAGCCACATACATGGTGTGGCCACTTTACATAATCATATACAAGACAATTAATTAAGCGATAGGGGGTTACGGTGATGAGCAAATGAGGTTACGTTAACACGTATGTAGGTTACTTAGATGAGAAATAGGGGTTACTCTCGATCTTAAAAATTGAAATTATTCTTTCATTTTTTAAAACAAAATAATAGGTAAAGATGGGCACGGGCCGTGCCCGTGCCGCCGCGGGCCGTGCCTGGCCGTGCCGGGGTGGTGCCCGTGCCGTGCCGTGCCGTGCCGGCTCCGCGGCGTGCCGTGCCGTGCCGTGCCTGGGATTGGCACACCCCAGCCCACGGCACGGCACGGCCCACGTGCCTAGCGGGCCGTGCCGTGCCGGGCCGCGGGCCAAACCGTGCCGTTTTTAATTTTTTTTTTTTTTTTTTTTTTTTTTTTTTCTTAAAAAAAAAAATAAATGTTAAAAAAAAACGAATTAAAAACAAAAATGCATATAATAAAAAAAAAAATACTAGTGCGATAATCCGAAAACACAAAAAATTGAAGAATAACTTATTTTATTATATGACGGTAGCCGACTAGCCGGTACGAATATATGATAATTCAATAATACAAAATTACAAAATAAGTAATGATAATTAAAAATCGTACAATAGTGTATGAATATTGAATAACTTCATTTATTATACGGAATACGAAGTTCGATAATACAAAAAGAATACAATAGTGTATAATGTAAATATGTAATCATGTAATTATTATTGGTCATCTTCGTCTTCGCCTTCGTCTTCATCTTCGTCTTCGTCTTCGTCTCCTAGAGGTTCAAGTTCATCCGCCAATTGAGTGGATTGAGAACTAAAAGAAGTCGACGTTCCTTCATCGTCGTCGTTTTGTGCATAAGTACGATCTTGAGAACGAGTTTCGGCATCCAACCAATCCTTGAAGCAAACACACATTTCAAGTGTTTCGGGTTTTAGTCTTGTTCTTCTATCGTCTAGAACTCTTCCCGACGCACTAAAAGCTCTTTCGGAAGCAACGGAGGAGACTTGGATAGCAAAAATATCACGAGCCATTGACGACAAAATTGGATGTTTCACGGCTTGTGATTTCCACCAATCGAGGATGTCGAGGCCAAACTTCTCTTCATCGTCCATGCCTTTCATGAAGTCGTAACTTAAGTACATTTGCAACTCCGAAACATCGCTTTGAGTTCTCCTAGATGATGATGATTCTGTACCTGAATACTTAGACATCAAGTTAGCAGCTTGTGCAAATAAACCTTTGGTCCGTTTACTTACATTTTTGGATGTTTGAGAAGGGGCAAATCGAGACACGGTTCCATATTTACTTTCATAAACATTATATAAATTAAAAAACTCATCTGTCACCTTATTCTTAAAAGTTTCAACATCATCTTCAAAATTCATGTTACTATAATAAATATCAATTAATAAAAAGGTGCCATCATATTTTTGTCTAGGATCTAAAATGGAAGCAAAAATATAAATCATAGGAATATCGGTGTAATATTTACGCCATTTATCCTCCATGGATGGAAGATATCCACGATAAACATGTTCTGATCGGTGTTCCGCAAAAAGTTGTGCAAGTAAACATGCATTGCTAAGAAAAGAATGAGCACAAGGATTATATACAGAAGAAAAACAATGTGTCATACCATATAGTAATGGTAAAAACTGCATATATTTTTCACAATTAGCCCAATCATCTTCAAGTAAAGCATTTTGTGGATATTTCATATTATAAAAAAGTGTTAAATGAACCTTGTACTCGATTGCCCGACTCAACATTTCATAGGTGGAGTTCCACCTAGTTGGACAATCCGGTGCTATTTTTATGGTTTTAATCCGTTGTTGCCTGCAAAAACCTTTCCATTCTTGCCATCTCATGTTAGAGCTATTAATAGTGCAAATAGCACTCCGTATTTTGTGATAAAATGGACCAATTGCTTGTGTTCCATCCTTCACACACAACTTAAGAACATGACAAATGCATCTAACATGAAGTGCATCTCCATTTAATATAACATCGTGCAATTGGGATTTGACCAAATTCGCACTATATGTCATAGAAGTTGCATTATCGAAAGTCATAGACATGATTTTATCCCTAAGACTATATGCATCAATGGCTTCCATTAAATGATGTGCAATGTTAAGACCGGTATGAGGGTATTCAAGCATTTTGAAATGAATGATGCTTTTTTGTAACATCCACTCATTATCTAACCAATGACAAGTAACACATAAATAGTGAAGTCCGTACCCACCATCCCATGCATCGGCGGTTAAAGAAACTCTACTAGGAAGATTAGCTAATTCATTTACTAATCTTAATTTGTACTCTAGATAAGTCTTCATGGCAGCAGATCGGACGGTTTTTCGGGAGATTTTTTTGTGTTTTGGTTGTAGTGCTCGGTTAATATAGTTGTTGAAGGCATCATTTTCGGCGAAAAGAAAAGGTTGTTCTGCATGTACAATCATTCTCCCAAGTTCATCCTTATCTCTCTCGTAATTATAAATGAAACCTTGTGGATGGAATTGAGAAATTTTAGGTTGGGTTGGATCACTAGATGGTCCACCACATTTTTTTGTATGTCTACTAAGGTGTCCCGTCCCTCCCTTGGTATCGGCCGAGAAAATTTTACCACAAGTCCGACACTTGCATTTTTTTTCCATCTTTACTTAATTGATAATGTGCCCAAACTTCACTCTTTCTTTTGGTTTGAGCAAAATCCTCTTCGGTACACCACTCTAATATGTTAGGATTTTGGGTGTTGGGCATGTGAGTGGATGGTTCACTCGACCCGGAAGCTTGTGTTTGGCTACCTTGGGAAGGAGGAGGAGGAAAAGGAAATTCATATTGTTGATATTGGGTTTGTTGAAATTGGGTCCAAGGAGCCATATCATCCATTTGTTCTTGCCCTCCCATGTTTTGGGGATGAAAGAAAGGGGTGGAAGTGTTTGGAAAGGGCATGTTAGAAGAGGGAAAGGGCATGTTAGGGGGGGGGGGGCATAGACATTGAAGTGTTTGGGTTTGGTGGTTCCCTACGTGCTGACTTGGCTTTTCTAGAGGAGGAGGAAACGTTCGGGTTTGATGCCATGATTAATTAATGATAATAACACAACTAACAATAACAAAGTAACAATTAACAACAATGAGATCAATGAGAATTAATAAGTAAGTAGTTTTTATATAAAATAAATTTTCAAAAATAATTATAATAATAGTAGATTATCTAAATCAATGAGATCCCAGGTAGGAGAGGTTAGGAGCGACGTTGTCCAGAGCCCAAATCCCGCCTTAGACAGATTTCAACAATCCAAATAACCCACAATTAAAATAGAAAGTAGTTTTTATATAATTAAGTAGTTCTAAGTATACAATAATAATAATAATAATAATAATAATAATAATAATAAATTAATAATAATAATAATAATAATAATAATAATAATAATAATAATAATAACAATAATAATAACAATAACAATAACAAATTAAAAAAAGTTGAGTTAGATCTTACAATGACGCTTCAATGCTTTCCCAAATTTATAATTTCTCGAATTTATAATTTCCCGAAATTTTAATTTCCCGAATGTAAATATAACAATTTTTTTTTTTTTTTGGTAGTAGACTAATAATATTAAAAATGTAAAATTTATAAGAGAGTAGGAATTTTTTTTTTCTTTTCACAAAAGAGAGGAAGATTGTATGTTTTTTAGGAATTTGAGAATTGAGAATTTGGGAGTAAGAAAATTAGAGAATAAGAGAGAAGAGATGAGTTGATGAATTGTGAAAATTTTGGAGGAAAATATGAGGTATTTATAGGGGATTTGGGTGGGAAATGGGGTGGAAAATATGGCCGTTTATAGCTGTTGGAAAACGGCCATAAACGGCCATATTCCAACGGCTAGTGGCACGGGCCGTGCCGTGCCGGGCCGTGCCTAGCCGTGCCTGGCCGTGCCGGGCCGTGCCACGTGCCGTGCCGGCGGGTCGTGCCGGCGTGCCGGCCCACGTGCCGGCCACCGTGCCGCCCGCCGTGCCACGGGCCGTGCCCGTGCCGGTCCCAAAAAAGTTGTTCACGGCACGGCCCACGGCACGCCGGCGTGCCGCCGTGCCGTGCCGTGCCGGGCACCGTGCCCGTGCCGGGCCGTGCCGGAGTCGTGCCGGGCCCGTGCCGCCCGCGTGCTGGCACGGCCCGTGCCCATCTTTAATAATAGGGGTTACTCGAATAAACAAATGGAGTTACTTATTACAAAATTACTTGAATTCACTCGTATAATGAATTTGGGTTACTTTTATGGACAACATGAGATTACTCTTATGAAAAATTGAGGTTACTCATACATATAAATTAAGATTATTCTTATAAACTAATGTGGCCACACGTGTGGCTAGCCACATACAAGACTTACCCTTAGTAAGTTGCTACTGATTCCCCGAGGCATTAGAACACCATTTAATTTATTTTTTAAAATAGTATGGAGTATTAATTTTTAAAAGCAAGCCAAAATCACACATCTATTATTGTAATGAATGTTTACTTCAATGTAATATTTTCACTTCTAGTCAAATGCCTCTGAGACATTTGTTAACGTTGCCTATTTCTTAGTAATATCATTGTTTCTATTTGATCTCAACATTTACTATTTGCACATAATTTTGGTATATTATAGTGGATGTGAGAGTAAGATAAAAGGTGATTAAAGTACGAGAGAACGTGAAAAAGTGATCGAAATGAGGGAGCATTGGTGGTGTTTTGATAAGTGTTAAAAATATATTGGGTTTTGGATCTTTTGATTCATTTTTAAGAAGAAATAATTGATGTCAACAGTCTCAACTATTATTGGTCTTCTATCTTTAAAAGGTCGTAGCTATTGATTAGTTAGGGTGGTCCAAATTTTAGGGAGGTCCTTCTCAAACGATCCTTAACATATTTATAACCGATTTGACTGGTTAATAGTGCCACAGTGCTTAATAGATTTCTAGCCACTTTGTTTGAAAGGATACTACCTTTGTAAATCAAATTCAATGGCTTGGTAGACAAATGTCATCCACTACCCTTCCATTTATACTGCTTTCTATGATTAAGTCAACTCTTTCTATGATGATAAGATTAGAATTCAAAATTATCTATCTAGCTTCAAGTTATATGAAGTTTCGTTTGTATTATAACAATTGTGTTTTCCTGATCTTCAAATATTCTAATCTAGGTCAATTCTTGTTCTACTTAAAAAATATTTTATGATCATAAATGTAGGTGGGCTTTAGTATGCCCCAATTAAAAATTAAATAATTTCAAATAAAACCAGATGGATCAAACAAAACCTTGTCTCTCTTATATATATGCGCACTAGATGCTTTCCTATATTAGTAACATTTATTTTTTACATTAAATTCTAAGTAAATTTAATGAGTGGATGTGTAAGTGTTAGGAGAAACTTGATTTTTTTTTTTTTTTTTTTTTTTTTTTTTTTTTTTGAATAAAGGAAAAAGTTGAGAGAATGTGAAAAAGCAAAATAAAGGTAACATTGGTGATGTACTGATAAACATGCATGCTACTATAAATTTTTTGGGTTTTGAATCTTTTGATTCATTTTCGTTATCACTCCGTATAGTCTGGTGAAATAACTTTAGTTTTCATAAGTGGATGTTCGATCTTTCAGATGGAAAGTGAACATAGTGCATTCGAGTCTATAATCCAAAATTCCATGTCCATAAAATACATATTACGTGATTATTAGATTATCACCATTGTCTATTGATATTAATTGTACCAATTTTGGTCAATATATGGTACCCATATTTCACTTTATGTATCAACCAAGAGTTTAAGACATTTTTTTGTATCATTATTATATCAATTTTCAATACATTATTCCTTATAACCATTTACGTTATTTAAACCCAAATCATTTTGGGATTATGACTTTGTTGTTGATGATGAAGTATATTATTTTAGTACATTATAGTCCAATTCATCTTGTTATTTATATTTTATTATTTAAGAATGAATATTTTCAATTAGTCCAACCAACATACAAATATTTTTTCACTACAAGAAATTAGCAATTTTGCGATAGCCAATTTCTGTCGCAAAAATTATTAAAACCGTCGCTAAAAATAGTTACGACAGCCAACTATCGTAATAGGTTTGTCGCAGTCAGAGGAGTCGCAAATTTTCATTTTTACGACAGTTTGACTGTCGTAAATAAAATTACGACAATTTTTTTTTTTTTTAATTTCAACGACAGTTTATTTTTATTGCAGAAATTAACTTACGATAGCATATAGCTGTAGCAAATTACAACGGTTTTAAAAACTGTCGTAAAATCACTTTTAGCGACGGTTAAAAGCCGTCGCAGAAAAAATAAAAAAAAAAGTAGCAAAACCCCCAACCCAGCCAAAGCAGCCCCTTCACCCACGGTAACCATCTTCACCCTTACGAACTACCACCTAACGCCACCCAAAACCACCAAAGAAAACCAAAAAAACACATACATACCCATAAGCAAGTTATAGATCTGGAAATAAACCCCAATAAAACATTAGGTACGACTTTGAAACCAAGAAAAATCAAGAATAAACCAAATTAATAGATTCGAAATTAAAATGAAAAATAGCAAATCTCGAAATTAAACAAATAACATAAACCAAAAAATCAAAATAAGACAAACTAACAAAAATAAACATACTAGCTCTGAAATTAAAACCACATATAAAAAAATAAAAATATAAAAAACAAATAAACATACTAGATCTGAAAATATAACCACAAAAATAAACGAAAATTGTAAGAAAATAAATGAAATTAACAAAAATGAAACGAAAATAACAAAACTCGAAATTCATAAACATAAATAAACGAAAATTGAAAGAAAATAAATGAAATTAACAAAAATGAAACGAAAATTACAAAACTCGAAATTAAACGAAATAAACCGACATAATTAGAAAAATACACCCAAGAGATGAAAATAAACATATACCAAAACAATATAAACAAAAATTACACAAAAATCAAAATACCTATCTCAAATTGCATCTTCTATGGGCTTGCTTGGTCAAATTCGACCATGAAAACTCCAGATTTGGAATTTTCATGGTCGAATTTGGCCTAAAAACCCTTACCTTCGAAATCATGGTCGATTATATGGTGAAATTCGTAACCTTGGTTGAATTTCATGGTCTTATTTCTAGTTAAACCCATAAAAAAGAAACAAATAGAAAAAAGGAAAAGCTTATACCATGGAGGTAGGGAAAGAAAGAAAAGAGATTGGAGAAAATGGAAGCAAAGAAAGACAGACTAGAGGAGATCAAGTAGGAGAGAGAATAAGAGAACAAAGAGAGAGAAGAATGAGAAATAAAGAACAAAGAAACGACATATAAAATTTTTAAGGTTAAGGTGGGGGAGATGGAAGGGTTTTATACCCGCTTTTTATTTTTATTTTAAAGTTTTTTACGACAGATTTTAGCTGTCGTACCTTACGACGGTGCAATAAACTGTCGTAATTTAAAATGTTTACGACAGTTTTAAGCCGTTGTAAGTATTTTAATTTTATTTTACATTTATTTTTATACTTCAGCGACAGCTTAATTGGTTCGAAACCATCATAATTTAACGATAGAGTAAAAAAACTGTCGTAATTTAAAAACTGTCATAGCTTTCAAATTTTGCGACGGTTTTATGGGTTGTCGTAAAAAAACTGTCCCAGGTTGCTCGGATTGTAGTAGTGTTTAAATTTTGTAAATTATTACGGAGTACTATATTACGTATTGTGATTTTTGTGAACTTGCCCTAAATAGATTCACACTGCTGCGCCCTTTTGGGTTGGGGATTTCCTTTAAATTCATATATGAGAACCGACCTAGCACCTTGTCATGTGGGGAATTATAACTAAGAGCTGATTCCCAAAAGGGGTGGTTTGTTGTAACTTGTGTGCCTAGACACCCTTCGGGGCGGCGGCTCATGGCTCTCCTTGAAGAAATGTCTAGACATAACACATAAGTTTCAAGAAATCACCTCCAATATTATTCCTAACAATATTCATGTATCATGACAGAAGCATTGGCATATATATACCAATGCCAATAATACAAAGAAAGTAAAAAAGCACAATATGAAGAACTTCACTTATAACAAACATTCTAATGGAGATGCTAGCAAGATCGCGAACTAATCAAACACAACCTATGCTCGATTGATAATCCTTTGCCTCGAGCCAGTGTTGATCGAGCACGCCTATGCTCGATCCAATCAGCTCTATGGTCTAGTGGTTGCAATCGTACCACCAACCCCACAGATGAGTAGAGCAACAGTAAAACGTAGTCGGAGGATCAATCCCTCCAATATTATACGAACAAACAAATCCTTCGCAACAATCACTATCAACTTTGCATTCATAACCTCTCAAAGTGCACCACTCTCCTGAAACCATAATATCTACAAAATAACAACCAACACTAATTAGTTAATTAATCCACATTATTTTTAACAATAATACTAGTTACATTTACATAAATACGAGATTAATACTTCGAGTACATATATGACTAACCTGATGCCATTAGGATTAGTAGTAATCCTAGGATAATTGGCTTCAGATATTTGATCGAATGATTAGACGCCATTCAATTCTCTTGATTATCAATTGATTTCTAACAAATTAAATCTGCCCTTCTTTGGAAGATGCTTTACTTAATTAGTAAATAGATCAAATTACTTGGTTTTAAAATGCATTTACATCTTCACTATTTATATAAATGTCTTTGTATGATAGTGTCAGTCAAGTTGTTATTCTTTAATTAAGAAACCTGCTGTGTTTTATAATATCATGGAAAAAAGAAAAATCATTAATGATTTTAAACAGACCATTACATACAGATCGAGTGAAGGATAGCTCAAAAGGTTAGAACTTTCCTTCCGATTCAGGAAATCTTGTAATTGATTCTGATCATCCACCCATGTGGCTCTCTAAACACCAAAAAAGCTCAAACCAATTGGTGTTTCAATAATAAGAGTACTCCTTTACCTTATAAACTAAAACTATCTCTCCTCTTTCTCCAATATAAGACACTTACTAGTGAAAATACAGCAATGGGTTTCAACACAATTGACAATTCATTAATAAAACTTCATAAGAGATCGAGCTTAACAAATACATCAAAACTACAATTGTAAGAAAATCATAATTAATTATGAAAAAAAATTCGAAAATTATAATAATTAATATGTGAAATAAAAAAAATAAACTTTTTAAAAAAAGAAAAATCATCCTAATGAGTTTGACCAACAAAAAAATAAATAAAAAATCAGCCAATTAAAATTCAGTATAGTGGTAGTCATTCTACCATAGAATTTTCACTAATAATGCGGATGTAGCAAAATTTAAATTTTTTGTCCACTATATACTTCCAAATCTTAGTTTGTGTTAGTATTATAGCTAATGTGGATGGTAGACCTTATTTCAATAGGTTTTTTTTTTTTTTTTTTTTTTTTGAAAGGCACCTTATTTCAATAGTTAATCACTCCAATCAAAAAGTTAATCACTCAATTCATCCGATCCGTGGATGATGGATGGTGAATTTGAATTGAGATTAACCGCGTGATGGATGGGTTGGATATCCACCTTTGAATCTTCGATCCATTGCCAACTCAATAAACTCATTGTTTAAAAACATATACTACCTCCGATTTTTTTTAGTTGCAACTTTATAATATTTTATATCTCTCAAATAATACTCCAAATTTACAACTCAAAAAAAAAAATCGAAGGTAGTAGTATTATTAAATTGACATGCACGTGTATGTAATAAATATGCTAATCCCCGTAACCGTTAAAAATAAATAAATAAATAAATAAATATGCTAATCTTTTATCTAGGTCTAAGTCAATTATTATTCTAATTGAATCCGTAACTAATGGATCGGAGTAATTAGCCATCATCAATGCAACTTAGGGAGTACATAAGAATATCCTTCCTCTTCATTTTGCACCAAAAATAATAATTATACTTTCTCTATTTTAAAAACCTAGGTATGTTTGATTCATTTGATTTTTCTGAAATTGTTATATATGAACTTATTTTATTTTACTTGAATTTATTCTATTTATTTAATTTAATGAACTTAATTTATTTGAATTTCTTGAAATAGTTTTGAGTGGCTTATTTTATTTTATTAGGTTAGGTTCCGTACTCCGGTATATTTTAATATTTATTATTAATTTTTCACTATATTTAATTGAAAAGAATTAAAAGTTATTTGTAACATTTATCTCATATGTCTTTTATCCTTAGTTTTTATAGGAATTACAATCCTTTTGTTCTATCGTAAATATATAGTAGAAGAAGTTTCCTCATAAAAAATACTAAGTAATAGAAAAAGATGATAAAAATAAGATTTTTTTTTTGTGCTTAATTCAATAGTTCTTGTCAAGTAAATGAAGATTCTATTTTTTAAAAAAATATCCTCAAAGATTGCATTTTTTATAATTATTATATGTTGCCAAAGCACGTACCTTAGTCGCATATCCATTTTTAGAATGCAAAAGATCATTTCTTATTTTATACGCGCGCTTAACTATGACAATTATTATTATATGTAATAATTTCCTAAATGAAAGTTTTTTTAAAAAAAAACTATGAACACACCATAAATTGACACTTGTCATTGCTGGTGTGTCTTTTAATATAGTTTTTGATTGATTTCATTTATACTTATTGTTTCTGAAATTATTATTTTTAAAATAATTTATTTGAATATATTTGAAATTCCTAAAATAATTTTGTATAATACAGAGTACGTAGTATATATTATCTAAACTTATTGTCTATGAAATTATTAATTAAATAATTGTTGCATCTAAACTTTTTATCCGAATTTATTTTTCTGAAATAAAATATAATAAGATGAAATAATAATATGAACAAACAAACCCTAAGTAGATTGAATCCAAATTCGAATCATGCCACTTTCATTTGAAATAGAGCTAAGTCACAGATTTTGTTTACTTAAAATTTTAAATTAACATTAAACCCAAGTTGATTTTGAATATTTTTAAGTGTTCATCCTCTATAAATTAAATACTACCCCCGTTTCTTGTTACGTGTTACAAAAAAGTATTATTTATGAGAAATAAAGTATTCCTTTGTTGCACATAATAAGAAACAGAGGTTGTAACCTAAGTTGCACAAGAACGGGTACGGACACGGATACGAGTACGAAACGGATACGGAAAAACGTCTATCTCAAAATAAGGGACATGGTTACGTGATGTTAAAAATTCATAAAATATAGTTTAAAAAAAGAATTTGACCATAGATTTATCATTTCGTCCTCTCATAAGATTATATAGTATCATATTAACAATATGAAGGCACCCATACTATTTAACAATTACCTTATTTATCTTACTCTACTTAAAATTTCTCAATAAAAAAAGTTGAACAACCTATATCATAGTAGCATACGGTCCGAGACGTGTCATCGTGTGTCCCACGGGTGTCGGTGTCTGACACGGTGTCCGACACGGACACGACAGTTGGATGAAGTGTCCATGCATCCTAGGTTGTAACTATGTTATCCTAATGTATATATGTGATCATGTTCGCCACGAATTTATTGAGCTGAGCTCGCTTTGGCTCATAAAAATTTCAAGCCGGGCTTGAATAATAGTTCACAAATAACCTAGGCTCATTAACACCTTCACAGTTTTTCTATAAAACTGTAACGCAAAACATTTTGTCTTTTGTACTATTCACAAACTTGTTTTGATCGTGCAGTGTGTTTTAACCAATATATGTCCTAATAAGCATATGTTCTTATGCAAGAATGCAATTAAGATGGTGATTGAATCTTCTCAATGTATATAATTAATTTATATACATACTTGCAATGTATCAATTAAAGTTGTTTATTGGTTTTTACAAATATATGACTAACGATGTTTGTGATCAATAATGTGTTTTGACAAATGTGTCAATTAAATTGTTGAATAATGTCACTATATATTAACAACCTAAGCAGTTAGGATTTGTATATATCGACTAGCTTACGAAGGATAGCCTATGAATCGGATCGTAGATGAAATCCTTAGAGGTCTTGAATATGACATGCACAAGCCTGTTATAGACTATGAAGAGCTTGTTGAGGTAGAATTAACTGTTGAAAAACATCCTGAACAATTAATCCAGCATGAACCTGTTCTAAATTTGAACCGAAATATGAATCAAATTGATGCATTATTACAACTTGACTTGATCTAAAATGACCCTGCCAATCTGAAGTATTTCTCAATTTTTACATCTAGAGACGACTAACATTGGAAAAGCATTAATTAGTTTGGTTGAATTATTATTAAACGGCATCAAGATTTGAGATCTTATACTAATTAAATTTAACATTTATTTTTCTTTGTTAATGATAGAGTGTAAATCAATCTAGCGAATCAAAGTATAAAACTTTTGGTTGATTGGTCATCTAATATGATATGAGGCAACTTGAAAAGAAAGTCATCGGTCACATATTCAAATCTTATCCACCTTTCTTTTCAACTGGAATTATTAGTGTTATTACGGATGAATTGGAAAGTCATATGCTAAGTTTACTAATTTAACCCAAATATTGATAATGAGACAAAATTTAGGAACGGATGGAGTACGATACTGTATAACAGTACAACAATCTTTTATTACGTAGAAAAAGACGATAGATAAAGCAATACAACTATCATGAGAATTGAGAAACATAACATGATGTTGGATTTAATGATTTTGATGATGACACAACCTTACTTACTTACATACTAATAAAGGCTTGATTGTTTGAGTGTGTGATCAGTGCAAAGACTAGGAGAATTAAGTGTCGAGCAAAGATACCATGAGGAACAGGAAAGCCAGAAACAAAGTTATCCAAAAAGAAGTGGCGCTTCAGAAATGAAGACTTGAGAAGAGAAGGTTCCCTCAGGGAACAGAAGCTTCAGAGAAGAAGCATCACCAGAGAAGAGAAGTTCCTTCCAAGGAACAGAAGCCTCGGAGTAGAAGCTTCATCAGAGAAACATGAAGACTAAATATTTTACATATTTTAGGATTTATGTAAGTATAAGAAAGTTAGTTACATTCGAATTTACTGTGTGGAATTGGTCTAAAAAGATAATATTGTGCTAGCTAATTTTTAGGAAAGTTGTTATTCTCTAACGATTATCTTTTCAAACAAAAAGATTTTATTTTATCCTTTTCTGATTTTCGGAAAATATGATTTTATTTTCTTTTTCTGATTTTCGGAAAATATTTTTAACAAAATAAAATCTTCCATGTTTTCCAAAACTTGCGGCCTACTCTCCCACGTTCTTCTTCAAGTCGTGGTTCTGCAAAATTGAGGAGTTCATGATTCCTTAAATTAAGGGACATGATCTTCTTAGTGGGCATGAGTAGTGGCGTAATGGGTTTGCTGCACAATAAAGTTTTCCAAAGCGTTTATTGCTCTATAAATAGTTCATAATTTCTGTTGGAAAAAAGTCGTCCTTGCTCACATAAGTTTTCAAGCTTTTAATTGAGTCAAGCGTCCAATTCCACATAAGTTGATTAGAGTGTTCTTAATGTTCTTATACTAGAGTTTGTTTTTCTTTCGAGTTGTAATTGGGGAATGGGGAAGTTCGAGTGAACATTTGTGTATGAGAAAGAGAAGAGAGAGAGAGAAGAGAAAGAGAAGAGAAAGAGAAGAGAGAACAGAGAAGTGAGAAGAGAGAAAGAGAAGAGAAGAGTAACAAGTTGGGTGACTTGTTCCTCAGGGTCTCAAGTTCGTAGAGGAACTTGAGTGTGAGTCTTTAGCTTGTAATAGGATCATTTGCCCTATTATAGTGAAGATTCTTTTCCCAAAATCCCAAGTGGTCGTGGTTTTTCTCCTTGTTAGGGCCAAGGAGTTTTCCACGTAAAATCTCTCTTGCATTCTTTAGTTCCTTCAGTTAATCTCTCAGTTCCTTTAGCTAACTTAATTTTAATTCCGCAAAAAGTTTGGCTAAACTCTCATACTACAATTCAACCCCTCCCCCCTTCTTGTAGTATTCATTGAAACAACACATGATAAATCTTAAGATTCACCTAAAAAGTAACCTTACTGCGAGTTAGCTGATCGCCTATTCAAACTGAATCTAACCCTTTTGAGTTTTGAGCTCCGCCCCACTCCACGCCTTGGCGCTGGCCAAGGTTGATCCGGTTCATTGGCTATAGCTATAAGTCGCAATCATGCCAATACCAGGGACCAGTACAACACAAATAATAACCATAGATAGAAATGGGCCACAATCTTCCGATACAATCTAAACCTTCGCAACAATCATGTTCACCATAGCATTGATTACCTTTCGCAGTGCATGTCTGCCCTAACACCATACCTACAAAATCACAACACCAATCAATTAAAAATAATCCTAGAAATCATTAGTTATACATTATCTCCATTTTCTTTTAGTTGACACCCTTTTATTATAACGCTTGCCAACGCACTATTTTAACGCTTGATATCTCTAATTCTCGACATTCTAAAATTACAAAAAGTTGATATTAATAAAATATACGACATTGAGACGATTCAAACAAAATCCCACTTAATTGTGTTTTATGTAATTATAAATCACAAAAACTAATCAAAGTGTAGTTTGTGAATAGTGTAAAAGTCAAATGCTGTCAACTAAAAAAACGAAGAAGGAAGTATAATTCTCAATATATTGCAAAATGTGGAGCCACAAGAATTAAGAAAGCGGGTAAAAGGTGGAAAGCACCACAAAATTAAACAAAGTGAATTATTTAGGGAATATATGTAAGCAAGTTAATAAATGTCAATACGAGTATATTTATTGGGTAAATGCAACGTCAAAAGAAACGTCGATTTCCTTAAAGAGAAAATATGTAACATTTGTGAAAATTCCTAATTTAACATAAACTTGCTACTTTCTCCGTCTTTAAATTACATTCCACATCTAGCATTTATTCCTTGCATAATAGAGAGAAGTAGAAATGTAATTTAGGGACGGATGGAGTAATTAACAATAACCTCATGTGTTCAAAAAAAAAAAAAAAACCTGATGTCATTAGGATTAACATTAATCCTATGATAATTGGCTTTAGATGTTTTAGAGACACCATATTCACAAGCAATTGTTTTCTAGTTAACCTGGTTGTTTCGAAGTATAATTTTGCTAGTTTAGTTTGTGGTTTGGTTGGAAAGCGCATTCACATCTTCTCTATTTAATGCCTTAGCTTTTCAAGTTATTAAAGTCAACTCACTTAAAATAATTAGATTGTGTAGTTTACTATAAGTTTGTAAGACATGTGCTATGCCTCGTCCAAAGATGCTTTGACATTGATGATACATCTTGCTGAAGATTATAATAAAAATTAACTGATAGAGTATAAAACATATTCATGTGCCTTAACCATCAACTTAAGCTTTTGGTTGAGATGGTCCACTAACATGGTATCGATTATGTTTTATACTCTATCATTAACTAAAGAGAAGCCATTAGTATAATAGAAGTAGAAGTTTGTATTGATATTTTAATTTAGTCTAAATAATATTAGAGTACATTATTGTTGTTATGTGTGAAGTTGCATGACTTATTATTAGGTTGTGGCAGAGACTAAGAGAGAGCCATAAATTGAGGGACAAATAATGTGGACGAAATTTAAATCCCGGTTTTCGAAGTGGGTATTATATCCTAAATCTTTAACTAGTTATAATAGTCAATAACATTTACATTGGACTTAGGTTACACTATCCTCGTTTCTAAATGATGTTAACACCTTCCTTTGGCCTATTTTGAAAAAGTCACCAACACCCTCACTTGATATTTATGTGTGATGATGGGTCTTAATTAAGTCTCAGCTGATCACTTGGTGCTAGGCTTGTTAGATTATGTAAATAATCAAGTGCATATTATTAGTTTGTATTTTACTAATGTATCTTTACCACTAACCCTAGCATACGATTTTATATATACAATAGAATATTAGGGTTAGGGCTAAGGATACATTAGTAAAATACAAACTAATAATATCCATTAGATTATTTACATAATTTAACAAGGCTTACTATTGTTATTTAACAAAGCGAGCCTTGCCCGAGTAGCAAACTTAGCACGTACGAATGTCTAAATGGTGACAATGTGGGGTGATGGCTTGATGCGTGCATGGGGTTGAATGGCAGATGATGGACCGATGACCAATGGAGGCGGATTCAGCTTGATCCACTTCAATCCGCTCCATTTTCATCTCACGAAGATCAAAAACCATAATTAAATTGTCATGTACTTATGTGATAAATTAATTGCTAATCTTCATTATCTAAGTCTATGTCAATTGCGGAGTATTATTCTAATTGAATACATTGACTACAGATCGGAGTAATTAATCATCTTCAATGCAACTGTACATATGCAAGTTGATACATTTGTTTATATAAATAAAAAATAGGATATTTTGATTTTTACCACCTTCCAATAACGACTTTGTCGAATTTACCACCTCCATAAAAAAAAGATTTACTTTACCACCACCAAAATTTCCAAAAAATCGATTTTACCACCAACTAAGGGATTCCATCCATGAATCCGTTAGTAGGGCCCACATTTTGAACGTTTCTTCTTCATCTTCCCCGATCTTCCATGTCAACCAACCAGCAACGAAATCAACTACCTTATAGTGAAGATATGCACCTGTCCCCTACCAGCTATGAAGCAGACTACTTCGATAATCCTCCTCCAATTGAAGTGATGAAAAATCTGGATCTACGTGATTTGCCGAAGGAAGAGTTTGCTGATGTCCTAATTGCCAGTCCTATCAAAGAGGACAAAGCTGCCGGCACTTCTGAGCCTGCCCCCCGAAAGGAGCCCGAATCGAAGAAAGATTAACGGGGCGGGCAGCTATCACCAGAGTCATGTGGGTCCTCTTTGTCTGTAACTTTTAAGGCTCATTGTTGAGCTGTTTTTGTCATATGTTGTTGTTTAAACAATTTCTTTCAACTTTGTATTTTGGCCGATCTGACCCTTGTCTTTTTTGGGTGATGGCTGTCGAATTTACTTCCGTGTGTTCTGACAATATTTATCTTACCTCTGTTTAACATTTATTAATCTTGTCTGTACTTGGCAATATCTATAATACTTGACTGTATTTTGATTGCGCACTACTGTATTGTTTTTCTGTCATATTCACTTACCAACGATTTTACCGTTAAACTTTATTTGAAAATTTTCCTGTATCCATTAAAACGTCGTTAATAACCTATTTATTTTTCCTTGCGACTTCCATAACTATATTGAAATTTCGTGCCTATTTGCTTACCTGTACACTAAGTTTTTTAATACTTTGGTACTTAATCTGTATCTAGTTGAAATAAATTATCGGCCTATCATATCGATTCCAACTTTGGTACTTAATGCCTGTACACTAAGTTTTATAATACTTTGCTACTTAATGCCTGTACACTAAGTTTTTTTTTTTTTTATCATATTCCAACTTTCCATTCCAACTTTTTGATTCCAACGTACTGGCATATCAAGCATAATAGGCATATGCCCCCGATTTCCGTAATTAATTTCCTTAGAAATTGATTTCGGTAATCCTTATCATTCTGATATTATCGGTATTTTCATGCAGCTGTCCAGAACTTATTCCTCTCCGGTAAGATGCCTAAACAAGTGAACTGCACTTATGTCACTTTAATTCCTAAGACTGAAAATGGTACATGCAGCCTTTAGCAGGCCGAGTATTGACAGTGGATCAGACCGTCAATTTCAACTCGCCTTGAGGCGCATTAGTTATCCAACCTTCCTCCTCACTTGAATGAAAGAGACAGCTAGCTAGGCTGTTTGTCAAATCATATCGAAAGTAGGGGATGGCTCCATATGTTGTAGTACTTACTTTTCTTACTAACGGCCTTAGCCAAAATCGTCAAAACAAATTACAGGCATGGAGCTTGCTTATAAAATATGAACTAACAGAAAAAGCTAAACCATGACTACATACCATGCCGGTACCAAACATAAGAAACAAAAGTACAATCTAGACGTAATATTTTTTGAGGACGTTTGTATTCCAAACATTTTTTAACGGTACTCCCTCTAGAGTCATCAGCCGATATGATCCTTGGCGAATCGTTTCATACACCTGATAGGGGCCTTCCCAATTTGCGGTGAGCTTGCCATCTGCATTCCCTCTACCCGTCGCAGCCGTTCGACGAAGGACCAAGTCTCCATCTTTCAGAGGCCGGTAATTAACTCTCTTGTTATATGCTTGACTCATACGATTCTTATATGCCGCTGACCTGATGGCAGTCGTAAGCCGAGTTTCAGGTAAGAAGTCTAATTGCTATCGTAGGAGCAAGTCATTTTGATCCTCACAAAAATGCTGAACACGGAACGTAGGGAGTCCTACTTCAACCGGAATGACAGCTTCGGAGCCGAAAGCAAGGTTGAATGGCGACTCCCCAGTAGTTTCCCTTGTTGTCGTTCTATTTGCCCATAATATTTCCGGGACCAGATCTGCCCACAAGCCCTTCGCATCTTCTACCTTCTTTTTCAGTGTCGTTAATATCTGCTTATTTACGGCTTCCGCTTGGCCATTTGACTGAGGATGGCAGACGGCTGCGTATGCAAATTTTACCTTGTATATGCTAAGGAAGTTCTTAACTAGGTTGCAATCAAATTGGGAGCCGTGATCAAACACCATGGCGACCGGTAGCCCAAATCGGGTGAATATACTCTTCTAGATGAACTTCATAACTTCACTCGCTGTTATTTTTGCTACCGGTTCTGCTTCTATCCACTTGGTGAAGTAGTCAATCCCTACTATCAAGAATTTCCTGCTCCCTGTTGCTGACGTAAAAGGTCCGATAATGTCCATTCCCCATTGTGCAAACGGTATCGGATTTAGAATTGGTGTCAGATCATTTGGCGGCTGGTTGATTGCTGGCCCAAATATTTTGACATTTGTCGCACCTTTTTGCGTACGCTAAAGTATCGGCATTCATTGTTGGCCAGTAGTACCCTCTTTTCATCGCTTCCAAGGACATTGACCGGCCTCCGGCATGATTCCCACAATCCCCTTCATGGATTTCTTCTATCATCCTAGCTGACTCATAGGCCGATATACACCTTCGCAGTGGTAGCGAGAACCCTCTTTTATACAGCATTCCCTTGAACATGACAAACCAGACACTATCCTTCCTTATTTTCTGTGCTTCTGTTTTATCCGCCGGTAAGACATTATGTACTTTGTAGGCTAGTACGCCATCATACCATTCTTGGTCGTTAACCACGCAATTCACTTCTTTTGGAGTGTTGTCGGGGTCAATGCTTTTGCGTTCCAGAAGCTCCACCATTACAGTACGTTCTAAATCATTGAAGCTGGAACTTGCCAGTTTTGCCAAGGCGTCTGCCTGTGTGTTTTTTGCTCTCGGCACCAATTGTATTGCAAATGATTCCAGGTTTGCCGTTACCGCTTTCAACTTCGCCAGGTAGGCAGACATCGTTTGCTCCTTGGCCTCATAAGTGCCGTCAAATTGACTTGCCACCAATTGTGAGTCAGTCGTGAGTTCTACCCGCTTTGCCTCAGCTGCAACACATAACTGTACTCCCGCAAGTGCTGCCTCGTACTCAGCTTCATTATTGGAGGCTTTAAACTTGAATTTGATAGCGTACTCGAATATGTCCCCTTGCGGTGATATCATAACAATTCCGGCTCCGGAGCCTGTTGATGTTGAGGAGCCGTCAACGGAAACCTTCCACACTCCATTGTCTTCTTCTTCTTCAGTGTAGGATGTTTCCACAATGAAATCAGACAGTGCCTGAGCCTTTATCGACACTCGTGGTTTGTAAATTATAACATATTCCGACAACTCTACCGCCCATTTGAGCAATCTTCCTGACGTCTCCATTTTCTGCAGAGACTTTTCTAACGGTTGATTTGTCAACACTTCAATGGTATGTGCATCAAAATATGGCCTAAGTTTTCTTGCTGCTATAACCACTGCATATGCAATCTTCTCTATCAGAGGGTATCTTCTTTCGGCCGCGTTCAGGACATGGCTCACAAAATAAATTGGAATTTGTGCCTTCTTTCGTTCTACTATCAACACCGCTGCAACCGTCTTTGGAGATGCCGAGATGTATAGTTGCAGGCTCTCTCCCTGTTCCGGCCGTGCTATGGTCGGAAGGGACCTTAGATGGTTTTTGACTACCTCTAACGCCTTTGCTTGCTCTTCCCCCCAAACGAATGTTTTATTTTGCCGGAGGACTACAAAGAATGGTAAGGCCTTATCAGCCGATTTGCTAATAAACCTTGTCAGCGCCGCTATGCGACCAGTAAGCTTCTGTATGTCCTTTATAGACTTGGGTTGCGGTAGGCTAAGTATAGCTTCTATTTTGTCGGGATTTGCATCTATCCCCCTTTCACTGACCATAAACCCCAAGAACTTCCCCGAACGAACTCCAAAGACACACTTTTCCAGATTGAGCTTCATTCGGTACTGACGCAAAGTTTCAAATGTCTCCCTTAAATCTGCAACATGGTCAGTGGCTAACCGGCTTTTTACGATGGAGTCGTCAACATATACTTCTACGTTTCTTCCTTTCTGGTTTGCAAAGACTTTGTCTACCAGTTTCTGATATGTTGCTCCGGCTTTTCGTAACCCAAACGGCATTGCCTTGTAGCAAAATACTCCGGCATCCGTAATAAATGTCGTTTTCGTTCTATCTGGCGCATACAAGCTGACCTGATGGTATCCCGAGAACGCGTCCATAAAGCTGAGCAGAGCATGGCCGGAAGTGGAATCTACCAGCCTATCTATTCGGGGCAGTGGATAGCAATCCTTTGGGCAGGCTTTATTCAGGTCTGTAAAGTCCACGCACATCCTCCATTTTCCTGACGGTTTCCTTACCATGACCACGTTTGCTAACCATTCAGGGTACGTGCAAGGCTCGATAAATCCCGCCGCTAGCAACTTGTTTACTTCTGCTTGTATTGCTTCTATCTTTTCTGTCGAGAAGTTTTGTTTTTTCTGCCTAACTGGCCTGGCGTTGCTATCCACATTCAGCTTGTGTACTATAACATCTGGATGAATTCCTGGCATTTCATCTGCCGAGAAAGCAAACACTTCAGCGTTCTCCAGTAAAAGTTCCACCAGATGACAATGGGTATCAACATCCATGTCTGACCCAACTCGTACGGTTCTTCCCGATACCCCAGGTTGCAACTCGATTTCTACCGTCTCCCCTCCTGGTGAAGGGCGGGGAACTGCTGCCGGGCGCGTATCGAAATTCTCCATTGCTAAGTCGTGTGAAGATACGGCTCGCCCCCTTTTCTGCGTTTCCTGGTTAGCCTGGGGTTGTCGGTTAGGTTGCTTTAAAGCTGTCACATAGCACTCCCTGGCCATTGTCTGACCTCCTCTAACGCGCTCTGTCTTTCCCAAATTTGAAACGTATACCATCGTCAAATGGTATGTCGAAACTACCCCCTGCACATCGTGGATCAGGGGTCTACCGACAATAGCGTTGTACGCTGAGGGCACATCAATTATCAAAAATTCCGTCATAACATCTTTGGCCGCCATGCCTTCGCCAATTCTGACTTGCAAGACTATACTTCCTTCCGGCCTAATTGTGGATCCGTTGAAACCGATAACAGGATACGATACCGGAGTAAGGTACTTCCGGCCTATTCTCATTGCATCAAATGCTTTTGCAAACAGGATGTTAGCGGAGCTCCCTCCATCGAGCAATACTCGCTTGATGTTGGCTCCATTGACCGTCAGAATTAAAACCAATGGATCATCGTGAGGAAAAGCCAAACCCTTGGCGTCTGCCTCCGAAAAGGATACTGACGGCATGGAAGCAGGCCTTGGCCGCTCGTCTACACCCAGTGCATTCACTGTGTGCCGGTGCTCAGACAAACTCTTTTTCGCCCCGCTAACTGATCCCCCGTGCACCGGACCACCGGTAATAACCTCTATTGTGATCTTGTGTCCTGGCGCACTATTCCCTTGACGGTATTCTCCGCTGTGGTTGCGCCGGTAGGTGTCATCTTGCATGGACGAGTCACCCTGCCTTCGATATTCACTTTGTCTGGGTTGCGGGGCTTGCTGCCGGCTTGGGCCTGCTTGAGCCCGATACTGGGACAGATGGCCCTTCCTAATGAGGTCTTCTATATTCTCTTTCAGCTGAGTACATTCTTCCGTATAATGGCCAATATCCCTGTGAAACATGCAATACTTTTTCGTGTCCCGACCTTTGGTTATCATTGGGGCCGGTCGTGTCCATTCCTCTCTGTGCTGATTTATTGAATATATTGCGGCCCTAGGTGTGCTCAGTTGCGTGTAGCTACTGTACCGGCCAAAACCTCTGGGTGGCCTACCGGCCCTTGGCTGGCTTGGTTGCTGTTGTGGTCTGTTCATTCCGCCGGTATAGGCACTAGGCGCAACCCCATCATTCTGTCTTCGAGAGGGCTCCGGTGCCGCTATCTGACTACTGGTTTTCAACAACTCCTCGCTTTTGATGTATTTATAGGCCTTGCCAAAGGCCACGCCTAAATTTGGGAACGACTTCCTTGCCATGTATTTTTTGAAGTCATTATCCCCTAGACCGTTCATTAAGGCCATTATCGCTATTTCTTGCTGTAATTTCGGTATCGTGTTAACCTCACCGTTAAATCTCCTTATGAAATCCCTAAGGGATTCATCCCTTCTTTGTCAGACCGACATAAGCTCTCCCGAAGTTCTCTGCCTTGCACTATTGCTAATATATTGACCGGTAAACAGTTCGACCAAGGTATCGAAGCAATCAATCGATCCATTCTCCAAATTGGAAAACCAATCCGAGGCTGGCCCCGTAAGCGTTGTCGGGAACACCTTGCACCACACCGCATCGGTGTCGGTATAAAGCAACATATGGCTTTCAAACGCCGCTACATATCGCTTGGGATCTCCTTTGCCATCAAAGGTACATGTCGGCATTTTTATCCTTTCCATTTGCTGATCCAGTACCTCCTGGGTGAAAGGTGATACTCTCGGCCTGACTATAGTCCTGGTTGTACGTCTTAGCGGCCCGCTATTGATCTCGTGCTGCCGGGACCCTAAGTCCTCTATCTGCGTTCCATGAGTTGGTTGGCGCTCACTTGGAACAATTATTCCCCGATTTTGGGGCTGTGACGGCGGTTGCTCGTCTGCCTGGTTGAACTGGCTCGCCAGATTCACAATCACGAGAATGGCCGGTGTATCAACTTGCCCCCTATTGGCTGCAGCTTCAGCCTCCTTTCTTTTCCGGGACATCGCTTTCATTACCCTTGCTGTTACCTCTAACTCCTCAGGAGTAAATTCCTCCAGGGGGTCCGGTATCCGTGCGGGGCTTCGTTCAGGTGTTATCAGTGTGTTCACAGTATTCTTGTGGAGAAGATGAGTTTCATCCTCCACTTCAATCTCAGGTATTGTATTGACAGTTTTGTTCGCATTGACATTCAGAGTGTTCTACCATACTGACGGTTTTCGGCTTCTGCTGTCGGTATTACGTGTTCCTGGTTTTCTTCCATGCCTGGCGAAGGCTATTTGGACGATAGAAGTTATTACTATCCCCTCCTTCTAGCGCCAACTGTTCCGGGTTTGCTCCGGTACAGATAATCTTCCTGGGTTGGTAAAGGTTTACCGTCCAATTACGCACCTGCACAGTCAACACAGATAAGCTAACCCGGGGGTTATCCGGGAATAACCTCTCCGATGCTAAAGTCAGCAATCCGATAAGAAGAAAGAATGAAGAGAGAGAAATTGTTTTAGATGTGTAGTGAGAGAGAGAGAGAAAAAAGATGTCCCTTTGGGTGAACATTTGCTTGGGTATATATAGAGAGATAACCAAGCTGGTGCCACCTATAATGATAGGTGGCAAACCGACCTCGTAGGCAGCAGGTGCCTACGTGGTCTCAAGCAGCTCTCCACGTGGCCGTTTAGAACGGCCGTTATGGATTTTCGAGCTTTCTTATTAATCAGTTGTTTCAGTATTATTATAAGACATTACCGGCTAATTAGGTATTACTACCGGTATTATCCCGTACAAAACCTCCTCATCATTCAATTTCAATTAATCGCCTCTTCATCGATCAAAGACATTTATGCTCCTCCAAATCTTCCTCAATTTCATATCTAAAAAACAAAAAAAAAAAAAAAAAAAATGGTATGTAAGCGTCAATTATTCCTTAAAAATATATGAAAATCAGTTTTTTTGTTGTTGTTGTTGTTTAAGATTATAATTATGCTAATTGAGTATCCATGATTTTCTATTTGAATTGCAGGTATAATAATAATTTAGACCTTGGACATGTGCAAACAATGGCCAAAATCGATAGGATAAGCAATTTACCAGATGAATTATTAAGTGAAATAGTTTCTCGCCTTTCCGTACAAGAGGCGGCTACTACCTGTGTATTATCAAAGAAATGGCGGGATGTCTTTGCTTTGATTACCCGGCTCGGGTTTGATCAGTGGTGTCGGGATACACTTGAACAACTCGAGTGTGATCATTCGTGTCGGGATACGCTTGAACAGCATAACAAATTTGTTGACAACGCGTTGCGTGCTTGCAGATCTGAAAGAATAACTATGTTTAGACTCAGAATTCGCGTTCATCAATCTTATGTTTATATGGAATATAAGCGTCTTAATCATTGGATGTCCTTTGCTTTAAGCCGCGGAGTCAAGCATCTTGAAGTTGTTGCCTGTTTGAGTGATCACGTTAAGCTACCATTAGCCCTTTTCGAGTGTCAAACATTAGAGATGTTAACACTAACATTGAATGTTAATTTTGAAGTTCCCTCGACTTATAATTTGCCAAACTTGAAAGTGTCATGCCTGTGTTTTGCTTCTTTCCGTGGTGAACATTTTATAACTAGGCTAGTTTCGAGGAGTCCATTACTCGAACGCCTAGATTTGACAGGAAGCAGGGAATGTTTTGAACCTATCAATGATGTTATTTCTGCACCTTTTCTTACTACATTATATCTAAACCTTTTAACGTTCCATAAAAATCAGAGAAATAAATTTTTTCTTGATGCTCCTAATTTGAAGTATCTAGACTATTCTTTAAGATTGGAATCGCAATATTGTATTGGAGATTTGAATTCACTCGTTGAAGCTAAGTTAAATATGCCCTTGAACGAGGTTAGGCTTTTCAGATCAATGTCCAATGTTCGACGTCTACATCTAGGTGCAACGTGCATGAAGGTTTGTTTGTTTTACTCTGAAGTATTAATTTATGATTTTTTTGACAGGATGACTTTTGAGTGGTCACAATAAAATTATGGTCAATATATTAGATGAAATCGCAACTGTTTATTTTTTTTTACTAATGTGAGCCGTTGATAAAATTGACTGTTGATTTCATCTATGAAAATATTAACCAAAAAAGAATAAAAAATAATAATAAAAATCTCTCATGTTCTATCCCACTATCATTCAGTTTCCAATTTTTCACATGTCAGTTTTTTATTTTTTTTTATTTTTTTTTATCCCATTTCATTGTCATTTGCTTTCATGTGTTCACGGCAGAATTGAAACTCATAAATTTGTATGTTTGATGCAATTGTTCACTGTAGATTCTCTGTAACATTAGCCTTTGAGGTTTTGATTGCTTGGACATTCTTTTGCTTTGCCTTCTGCTCGTCATCACATTACTGTCCTTTCACTTGGATTTACTTTTTCTCAATGAAGTTCATTCTTCTTAATTCTGTATTTGTGTGTTGCTTACATTTTATTTTGGGAAATCTATGCTTATTTAAATTAATGAAAGTGGATGAGGATTGGATTGAAGGCTTGAAGTAACACTCTTAACACAATTAAGAAGAAGAAAGCATAGACATTGAGCAGGGAAAACAAACATAAACTGTGAAAAATTGAAAACTGAATTGTAGTGGGATAGAACATGGGAGATTTTAATTTTTTAAATCAACGGTTCACATTAGTCAAGAGAATTAAATGATTGTGATTTATCTAATACAATGACCTCAATTTTATTGTGGCCATTTGAAAACTCTCCTTTTTTGACAATAACCCATTATTGTTGTTTTAGTAATAACCACTACTCCGTAGAGTAATATTTTTGTATGAAATTTACTACGAGTATCTACTTATTTCCAAAACATTAAAAAACTGTCGGTGGTTATTACTTTTTTTGTCAGAAATTCCGTTAATTTAATTCTTCTCTTACCATTACAAAAAAGTTCTTTAATAACGAAACTAATTACTGTACTACTCTCTGGTGCTAGGGTCTCGAAAAATGTGGATTAAAGCATAATAAGCTGCCTATATTTTGTAATTTACATCATTTACAGCTTAATTGTGCCTGGAGTCATTCCTATCACGAAGTAGTGTTGGAGATGCTTCATGCTTCACCTGTTCTAGAAACAATTTTCTTTGAGGTTAGCACGTTTTTTTTTTTTTTTGTTTTTTTTTGTATATGTTTGATCACTCTTAAGGTCCTATTCATTTCACTTTATTTTTGTTGAAGTGAAATTATTTTTACTGATTCTATTATATTTCTCTTTAAATATTATATTTTCAAGGTGAACTGAACATGGCCTAAGTTGATTATCTATGCTATTGATGATCTTTTCAGGAATTGAAGTATGAATGGAATATGTTACTAATTGAAATAGAAAAGCATGACTTTCTCTCTCTAGGATTTTAAGTCATCGGGGACTAACTCGATCACTTTGGTGATTAGAGCCCCGGGAGCTTGCTCCTGGTGGAGAGCAGGTCTTCTGCCTTATGTTCTTACTTCAATTAAGAGCATTAGGTTCTCTTGTCCTTTTTTATTCTGATTATTTTCTTTCAGTCTTAAGTTAGTCCTGTTTTTTCCTGTTTTTCTTTTCTTTGTTATTTCTCAATGGTGAATGAAGTCTCTTCGGGGATCTCTTCAGTATTGAACCATGCTGCGGTAACCATTGATGAAATGGAGGAGGATGGGGTGATGTGTAACCCACAAGTATGCAATGTTGTTGCCTCGAAGGTGTCAAGTGAGTCAGATAGTATGGAGATTGAAAATCAAGTTGGGGATTTGGTACACAATGAGAAGACAGGCGCTAGTGCTCAAAATAAATCTAATAGCACCTTTAGAGAGGCGGTGGTAAGATCATCCCAATGGTTCACCGAGGCTAGGAAGATAGTCATGAACTCCCAGGATTGGGAGGATGAAGAAGATTGCAGCCCGGACAATGCGTTAGTTGTCAAATTCCCCAAAGAAAAGCTGCAGGAACTAAGGAAACCTTGGTCACTCACGCTCATGGGTAAATGTCTTGGGTTGAAGATAAGAGTGGAGTTTATGGCTCAAAGAGTTCAAAGAATATGGAACCCAAAGGGAGGGTTGGAGACCATTGAAATGGAAAATGGAGCCTTTTTATTCAGATTTACCCTGAAAGATGACTTAGAAAAAGCGCTCTTTGGAGGCCCTTGGTTCATTTTGGATCACTATCTGATGCTATCTAACTGGAAGCCAAATTTTCGACCTTCTTCTAATCCATTTCAATTCATGTCTGTCTGGATCAGATTTCCATAGTTACCGATGGAATACTATGAAAAGGAAGCACTATACAGCATAGCACAAGTAGCAGGGAGGCCAATTAGAGTCGATTACTCTACGGATAAAATTAATAGATGTCGATACGCAAGGGTATGCATAGAAATTGATCTAAATAAGCCCTTAATTTCCAAGGTTTGGGTGGGAGGATCATGGCAACGAATTGAGTATGAAAAAATCCATAGCCTGTGTTTCGCTTGTGGTAGGATAGGGCATGTAAAAGAAAACTGTAGGGAAGGTATAGCCTTACAGAGGGAGGTAGCTAGCAGAGAATTTTCTTCTAATACTTTAGATGCAAGCCATGCATTAAAAGGAGATCAGAATGAGATAGTGGGCCTGCAAACCCAACAACAAAATCCAAATTCAGAAAAGGGACAAAAAGGGATTATGGATAAGGCAGGGGATTTAGTTTATAAAGAAGAATATGGGCCTTGGATTATTGCTACAAACAGAAAGAAAATCATTAAAAAATGGGAGGGTAAGCAAAATGTTGGAGGGAGAGATACTCACCAGAAAAATAAAGCTGAAAAGAAAGGAGCTCCTAGGGAGCAAGCTAGCCGCCAACATATGCATAAAAACACACAATGGAATTTATTGCCATTGGTAGAAGAGGAAAGTGAAACTAGTAGGGAGAGCAACATTCCTAGAGCTAAAACACTACAGGATAAAATTAGACAGGGAGATAATACATATAGCAGTAATAACATTTTGGGAATGAAGGCTACTACTAATCTTGTAGTCCCGAGATCGAATTACCAAAATAAAAAGAACAAGACAACGGTTCCTTCGCATGCAATTCAATCTGTTCTTTCAACTCCTTCTACCCCTTCTCCTTCAGTTAATCATGGAGAATCACAACAACTCAGTAAGCAACCCCTCGCTGAGATCGGTCAACAGCAAGCTCCGACAGGAAATTGCGGATCTCCAATCATCTCATGCTCTGAGGTCGAAGGTATCGGACCTTCAATCACAAAACCCGATTGCTCCAACGATTCATCCATCACAAACTCGAACTCTCCAAATCAAACCCCTTCCATTGTCGCCGCTGAGCATCCCGCAAATCCAATTTCCACAAAATTCTCCTTCCCACCACTTATTCCCTACCTTTCCTACCCCTCAAATATGGCTGGTGCTAGCGGAGAGGCCGGTTCCTCTGGAGGAATTAGCCCGACTAAATATAATGTTGAAGGTGCTGATGGCCTCCCATGTTTTCCATGCTGAAGGTGCTGAGGAACCAGAGCACGAAAAAATGCCGCTGCACTTCCAACTCCCCCCGGAAAACCCCATTCTTTATCCCCTGCAATTAGAAAGTATAAGCATAAATCTCTCATTAGTTCAAAACTTGCTGGCAGTATTTGTATCGAAGAAGGAAGTGATAGGATTCAATTTATGCCTGGATTACATCCCGACAGGAAATCTGATCCCGGAAATCAAGCTCAGCATGTCTCCAGTTCTACTGAACGAGGTGGAGACGATGAAGGTGAAAAAGCCGTGGAAGGAATGGGAACAATTTGTGGAGTCGATGTTCAACTCTACTCCGATTCCCTTAGGTCACTTTCCCATCCCTCCATTTCCAATTAATAATATGAAGATTATTGTGTGGAATGTTCGAGGAGCTGCTTGTAAGGAATTTTTTTCTCATGCGTTGACTATTGTTCAAATTCAAAAACCTTTGATTTTTATTTTATTAGAAACAAAGGCTAAAGACAGTAGAGCTCAAGACGTGTGTAAAAAGTCGGGCTTCGATAGTTGTACTACTATTGGGGCAAAAGGACTAAAAGGGGGAATTTGGCTTTTATGGAAAAAGCCAGCTAGCTTAATTTCTTTTGCGGCGGGATCGGAATTTCATTTTCACTCCCTTTTTAAATTCTCTCCCTCTGACCCTGAAATTCTTCTCACTGGAATTCATGCTCCATCAGCTTCCAGTGATAAGAATCGCCTTTGGAATGAATTTAAAAATGACCCTCCTCCTTCGGAGACTCCATGGCTAGTGGTTGGGGACATGAACGAGGTGCTAAATCAACAAGAAAAAAGGGGAGGTCGTCCAGTGACAAACTCGCAAGGTGCTGGCTTCTCAGAATGGGTGGATGGTGTTGGTCTAATTGATATGGGATTTAATGGTCCGACCTTTACTTGGAACAATGGAAGAGAAGGGGAGGACAACATCAAGGAGAGGCTGGATAGAGCCCTCTCTAATGCTGCTTGACTCAATTCACATCCTAATACACAGGTATTCCATCTTCCGAGAACTTATTCGGATCATTGCCCAATTTTAATTTCGAACAATGTTGAGGTCAGTAGGGGTAATTATCTGTTTAGGTGTAAAGAGTCTTGGTTAGAGAACCCTAATTTCTTGGAGTTCTTTACGAAAACCTGGTCGAAAGGAGGGAATGATTTTATTGCTAGCAAAAACTATTTTATTCAGGATGTTTGTGATTGGGATAAATTTGTTTTCCAAAGCAACTTACAGAATAAAAAACGTTTATATGCTAGAATTTTAGGGGTGCAAAAAGCATTGTGTTTTAAATACTCCCCCTTCCTGATAAATTTGGAAAAGGATCTTCTTAGACAGCTTGATTATTCTCTTAAACTAGAAAGAATAAAATGGGCTCAAAAGGCCGGAATAGATTGGAGAAAGTTCGGGGATTGGAACACTAAATATTTCCATATTCTGGCTAAAATTAAGAATAGTAGGGGAAAAATTTTGTCTTTAAAAGATGAGCAGGGGAATTGGGTGTGTGATCAGGAGAGTTTGAAACATATTTGTATCTCCTACTTTCGTAACATTTTTACCTCCACTAAATCCTCCCAACCCAGAAATATTTCCTTCTCTCCTAAAGCTATCATCGATGACAGTGATCATGACCACATTTCCTCGCCTATCACCCTTTCGGAGATAAAACATGCCTTAAATTCTATGTCTCCTATGAAAAGCCCGGGGCCGGATGGTATTCAACCTATTTTCTTTCAAAAACATTGGGAGGTTGTAGGAAGTGCCATTTTTTCAGTTATTTCGGAGTGTTTCAATGAAGGGACTATTCACCCTGACATTAATGAATCCTACATTGCCCTTATCCCAAAAGTTGACAAACCTTCTTCTATGAGTGAGTTTAGGCCCATTGGTCTTTGTAATTCGATCTACAAATTAATTACAAAGGTCATCTCAAATAGAATTAAACCTCTCCTTAACAATCTCATTAACCCGGTTCAATCGAGCTTTATTCAAGGTAGGTCAATTGAGGAGAATGTTCTCGTCATTAAAGAGGTAGCTCACTTGTTTAAGAAACAAAGCAAGAAGAAAATTATGGCTTTTAAAATCAACCTAACGAAAGCTTATGATAGCCTTGAATGGGGTTTTATTAGGGAAACTCTTATGGGTTTAAATTTTCCGGAAAAAATGATAAAACTTATTTTAGGATGTATCACTACCCCTTCTATTTCTATCTTATGGAATGGTGAGAGGACGGAGAGCTTCACCCCCTCTAGAGGCATAAGACAAGGAGACCCGTTATCCTCCTACATTTTTGTGCTTTGTTTAGAAAGGCTTTCCTTGATGATTGAGAAAAGAGTGAGTGATGGTAATTGGTGTCCCGTCAAAATTGATCATGATATTTCCATTTCTCACCTCTTTTATGCCGATGATGTATTTCTCTTTGCTAATGCCTCCCTTGAAAATCTTGAGGTTATTAAGGATACTCTTGCTGAATTTGGTTGTCTCTCGGGTTTATTCATTAGTCCCTCCAAGTCTAAAACTATTTTCCCTCCTAAAATGTGTCTCTCTCTCAAAATGAGCATTCTCAATGCTTCTAACATTAAGGGGGCTCCTTCTTTTGGCAAATACTTAGGGGTGAACATTAGTCCTAATAGATTGAGGAAAGCGGATTATAAAGATCTCCTTGTTAAAACAAAAGATAGAATTAGAGGGTGGAAATCCAAGCTCTTGAATATGGCCGGTAGATGTACCCTTATCAAAGCCGTTCTTAATTCCTACCCCCTTTATGTCATGCAAACCTCTCTTCTTCCTTGCTCTATTCTTGAGGAGCTTGAAAAAAGTTGTAGAAGATTTTTGTGGAATAAAGTGGACAGATCTCACTATCTTCCTAGAACTAGTTGGGAGAAAATTTGCATCCCTTTGGGTTTGGGTGGTCTTGGCATTCGTAATCTTAAAAATTGGAACTTGGCTTTCATGGCCAAGTTGGGTTGGAAAATCCTTCATGAACCAGAGAAGTTGTGGGTTAAAATTCTTAAAGCCAAATATTTTAAACGCTCCTCTTTTCTTAATAGCTACGCCTCCCCTAGTGCTTCCCCGTTATGGAAAGACATCCAAAAAGGGAAGGACTTGCTTATGAAAGGTATTTCTTATAGGGTGGGTGATGGAGAGGATATTTGTTTGTGGTTTCATCATTGGGTGGGGGATACCCCTCTTTACTTGGCTATTGATAGAGATGTCCCTAATTTTTGTGCTCATTGGAGAGTTAGTAATGTGATAAGGAATGGCAAGTGGGATTTACAGAGGGTTAGACACATTATTCCTGCCCATTTGTGTTCTTTAATCGAAAGCATCCCCCTGCCTATCATTGCTTCGGTGAGAGACTCTATTTGCTGGCATCCTTCACCTAAGGGTATATTCACCATTGGTAGTGCTTATTCCTTAGCCTCTAATTTTTCTTCCCCCCTTCTTTCCCGCATATCAAATGGAAAAAGCTTTGGCACATAAAAATCCCATACAAATACAAAATGCTCTTGTGGAATGCTTGTCATGCTATTCTTCCTGTTGCTACTTCTTTAGCCAACAAGATTGATAATTTCAACCCCATTTGCACTAGATGTGAGTTAGACTCGGAGAATCATCTTCACCTTTTTCGAGATTGTATTAACTCTAGAGTATTTTGGGACAGAATTTTTGGTGCTAACAGATTGGATGACAGCTTCTGTATCTTCACTTTTTTCAGTTTGAATTGGGATGAGTGGATAAACTACAATTTAGAAAGAAGTGAGGCCTGGAAAATCACCTTTAGTATTGCTATGTGGCACTTGTGGAGAGCTAGAAACAATTTGGTTTTCCAGCTTGCTATGTTGCACCCCATTTCTATGTTTAACAGGTTCATGTGCGATTTGGTGGCAAATGCTAATGTGTTTCAGGGCAAAGGCAAGGAACCTGCTGCTGCTATTAGTGATCTGAAATGGAGCAAGCCAAGGGAGGGGTATGTTAAAATTAACACTGATGCAGCTTGGAGAACGACCAGCATCAATGGAGTGGGATGCGTGGCTCGGGGTGATGATGGCAGATGGATCTTTGGGAGGTCATGGAAGACTAAAGCCAGAACTGCCAGTGAAGCTGAATTAATAGCTGTTCGTAATGGTCTTGCAGCAGCTATTGGAGCTCAGTTCAAGAAAATTATTGTGGAATCTGATGCGGTTGCTCTTAAGGAAATAATCGAAGAAATTGAGAAGCATGGGACTCATGAAATGGCGGTCATTCTTAAAGACATTGAGGAGATGATCAAAATGGATTGCGAGGTTGAGTTTAACTTCATCCCAAGAGAGGCCAACTTCGTTGCCCATTACTTAGCTAAGAGTGCAATTGACATGGAGGGACATGAAGCAGTTCACAGCAGCATTCCCTACTGTGCTAGAGGCGCTTATGAAGAGGACCTTTTTGACAGCAACTTCTAGCTCTCTTTGCTCGTTGGATGACTTTTGGTGGATGGATTTGGAAGAGGACAATTTTCTCTTGTTGTTTCTTATTATTAGCTTTTGGTTTCTCTGCTTTTGGTTTAACATTTCTCCAGCTTTGGCTGTGCGTTTTGGGCTTATTAGCCATGTACTTTGATTATTTTTAATTAATTAATATTTCTCCTCTTCCCATTAAAAAAAAAAAAAGAACTATGAATGGAATAACGTCGTACTTTTGCAAGAAGTTAATAATTGGAATAAAAGTGAAACGATCCCATTTTGTTTGGAGTCACACCTGAGAAGAATTGTGATAAACCTATACAGTCCGTGGACTAATTTGGAGCAAGCAATGGTTAAATATTTTCTGAGATGCTCATTAGTTTTGGAGGAATTGGTTATAACTTACCCGAATATGTTTACACTAGCCGAAAGGATATTGCTCGAAAGGGAAGTACAGAAGCTACCAAAAGGCTCATCAACAACTTGTTCAATCAAGGTGCAGTCAAGATCATGCAATCCAGGTTATTGAATATTTTGGTGCAATGTATATTTTGAGCTACTTTTATTATTAAATAACGTATGAATGTGTTTAATATTACTAGAAATCAAGCATTTTGGCATGGGTTTTGAAAGCAGCTAGAGATTTGATTTTCATTGTAGTTTGGTGTCTTTTTCTTAGGTTCTATTTCGCAAAAATTAAACTTAAAAGGTTGTAACTGGTTAAAGGGGTATAATTTTGCAGGTTGTATTTGAAAATTTTTAATTTTCTATCATATCGTGTATTGACAGACATAAAAATCAAGGTATTGCAATTTCCACAAAAGATATGATGTAGCTAACCCAAGATAGGCTTATACATTATTTTTATTTCATTCTCTCTACTCTTTCCCCTCTTCCTTTCTCTCTTTCACGTGAAAATGGGAAAAACACAAAAAATCCTCACAAATCTCCTCACTCCTTCTCCTTCAATTTGTTCCCTCACTTCCCCCTAATTTCCTCCTCCACAGCACCCACACCCACCAATCGAACCCACCATCACCGAACCCACCAACCGCAAATTGTCAACCACCGTTCACCGATAACCCACCATTGCACCCACAATCAACAAACCCACCACCGCACCCATAAACCAGCGAACCCAAGCCACCGCACCCACCACCAGTAGAAGCTTACCGTCGCCGGAGAATTTATTCTTCATCTCCTCCGTCGTCGTCCTCTTTTCTATCAAGTAGTAATTCTCTATTTCTTTAAAAAAAAAAAATCGGTTTGGTTTTGAGTAATGTGGAATTTGTATTGGATTGAGTTGAATTTGAGTGAATTAAGTTGAATGTGATAGAATGAAGTTGAATTTGATAGAATTGGATTCTGCAGTCGGTGGAAATTGGAAGAATAAGGGTTGCCGCACGAACTATTGGGTGCAGGTGCCCGAACCCAATAATTTGTGTATATAAAATCGTTACTAGTACTTATATACAAGTAGGGGTGTTCAAAAATACCCGACCTGATTGACTCGGCCTGCTGACCCGTCAACTCGCTAAATTTTAATGGGTATTTTTTCATTTTTTTCAAAATTGACGGGCGGGTACCCGACCCAGCAAAAAATTGTTTTGGGTCGGGTCATGGGCCGCCCTTTATACAAGGCGGGTACCCGCTAAGTGCTTTTTTTCCAAAAAAAATTTAAAAAATATATATTGCTAGTAGTTAGGGTTTTAGGTTCCCTATCAAAACTTAGCAGCCTCCATTCAGTCATTTACCAAGCCCACCATATTCTCTCAGACTCTCTCTCCTTCATTCCCTCTTCTCTCTCTCCTTTCCTTCTCTCTCATTCACAAACTCACAGTCAAACAAGCCCAGTAGCCCACCATACCCATTGCAAAATGCAAATAGGCAAGTTTTACGCCGACATCAAATTAGCTTGCACAAGCACAACCCACACGACCCACGGGCCACAACCGCACCACTGTACATCAGCCGAGAGATCTCGCCGTAGCGGCAAGTCGGCAACCCCACGAGAAGCAAATAAACATCAAAATGTGGCTTTGAGTTCAATTTTGAATTTTAAAGAAAATGTTAATTTGTAATTATTAATGGTGTTTGCCTATGTTAAAGTATGATAAAGTTTTTCCTCAAAAAAAGTATGATAAAGAGATGCAAGTATCCTTATTTTTTCGATTGTAGCTTGATGTGGTGGTACTTGATAATTGCTGTTTAAAGTGGAAAATGTAAATTGTTAATTCTCCCTTTTATTGTTTTGTAAATTATTTTATTTTAATAGATTATAATTTTTGTGTAATGAGTTTTATATTCATTAAATTAAGCAATGAAACTCACTTGAAACAGACGGTAAGTTTTTATTTACTTTCGGTTTTTTTGTTTTTTTTTTTTTTTTGTACCCAATGACCCGACCCGAGAAAAATCGGCTACCTAGGTACCCGGTTTTCTTGGGTCGGGACATGGGCCAAATTTTAAACTTCCCGGATCTGAACACCCCTATATACAAGTATATTAACTACATTATGTAATAAAATGTTTTAAGTTTGAGAATTTATGCTGTAGTAACGACTTGTGACTCTTTGAGTTTATAATATCATCTTTAATAATTATTTCCTGCATATAATTTTTAAATAGATTATTTATATAACTAATAAAATAGTTTAAGTTTGAGGATTTATGTTGATTGATGGGAAATATTATTGTTTTTGACATGAATATTTCAAATATGAAGCATTTTTATTTCTCAATATGAGCTATAATAATGTTGACTATGCATGGGACCGAATTTAGGGCAATAGAAATTTTCTAATTACATAAATAAAAAAAATAAAAAATTCAAACATAATAAAAGCATCTCCATTAGTCTCGTCAACGTTCATGACAGAAAGTACATATAAACACACTACTATCAACATATATATAATACATATATAATCCTTCGCAACAGTCACTATTATCCTTGCAATCACTACTATCAACATAATTTTAATTTTGATTTTTTAAAGAAAAGATAATTACTAATTAAAATTTAACTAACAATTTTAAAACTAGTTTTTTTTAAAAAAAATAATTAAAAAAAAAAAGTAATTTAAAAATAAAAAAAACCACCTCCACCACCACCACCAGCTCCAGCCATCCCCCGCCCTGGCGACCGACCACGCCGCCACCCAGCTTCAACATTTCCACCGTCGCCGGCCCTCCCCTCACTATCCCCCATACCCTAAGCCCACGGCCATTGCCGCTGCTCGATCTCCCTTTCCAACGCACCAATTAGTTTCTAAATCACCGTCGCAGCAACCACGCACAAACACCGAGTATCATCTTCGCAGCTTAGCAGCCCTTACACCAGCATCCACGCCTCCACGGCTCCATGCACAGCATCGCAGCTCAAGGGAGGGTAGCTATTCGTGGTGGGGAAGGGAGGGGGTGGGTGTTAAGGGGTTAGGGGTTGGTTGGGTGGTCGCGCGGCGAGGAAAGGAGAGGGTCGGGTAAGGGGAAAAGGGTGGAAATGGGTCTCTGCCGGCGTTGGAAATCGGGGAGGCTGGTCACCGGTGTGGCTGGTCGCCGGCAGGGGTGGCAGCGAGAAGTGAGGTATGGCTGGTCGGGGGAGGGGTGGTGCAGTGGTTTTATTTTTATTTTTTTTGAAACAAAGTGGTTTTATTTTGTTAATAATTAGTTTTTAATTTTTTTAAAAAAAATATCCTTAAATTTTGTTTTATATTTTATTTATTGTTTTGAACCAGTCACATGGTGAAATGTGTCCGGTGACTTGTGATAACAAGTTATTCAACCGATTGGGACCGTTAGAATCAAATTCACATTAAAGTTCGGATTATTAAAAATTAATCGAAAATTAGGATTATTTTGGACGAATCGAGTAAAGTTGGGATTATTCTTGTCAATTTTTCCTAATATATAATTATGTTATCATAAGAATATAAATGGAACCTTCAATCATGTGATTAGACCAATAATAATAAAAAAAATGATGAAGATCAATTAAAGAGATGAAGCAAGGTAAGGTGGTTCGTGAGTAAGGTAACACAAATAATGATTATAATTAATATGCTAATCCTACTCAAAGTCTAGGTCAATTATATTCTACCTCAGCAATTATCAATGCAATTTTTTTTTTTTAGCTTAGTAAATTTCATTATGAATTAAATAGGAGTAACTCTTAAAATTAAAGATGAAAAGATTTTCAATAGACATATTTGATATTTTCTCTGTTCACAGATAATCTTTATGATTTTTTTTTTGCAGGTTGTCTACTCTAAATCTTCTAGTCCCTTAAAATAAAAATTTCACTAATTCAACCCATTTGGGTTTGACTTTTTACTAAGCTAGAATTAACTGAACGGTGCATCATCAGTAGTTATAAAGACTAGCTAGTTTCATTGCTCGAATGAAATAACACAGTGCATCCTTATGTATGTGCAGATTGTACATCAAGATAACCCAAAAATACACATCTTGAAAAAACATTATGGGTTAAGTCGTTAAGACAAAAGAAGGAATACAAATAAAATGAAACAAGATTTTGACACCAAAATTGGAAACAATTATTTCAAAATTGCTTGAGAAATTTTAGCCCACTTTAATCTTCGTGCATCTCCTCTCTCTCCTTCATCTAGAAACTTTTTAGTAATTGCAACTACAAATTAACTAAGGCCCTGTTCACTTTACCTTAAAAAAATAATATTAAGTAAAAATAATTTCAGTTCAGTAAAAATAAGTTCAGTTCAATAAAATTAATTTCAGTTCAGTAAAAATAATTTCACTTCTGTAAAATTCAGTTTTCTTAAAGAAGAGTTATAAAAATTAGTAAAAATAATTTCAGTTCAGCAAAAATAATTTCATTTCAGTAAAATTAATTTAAGTTCAGTAAAATTAATTTAAGTTCAGCAAATATAATTTTATTTCAGTAAAAATAATTTTAGTTCAACAAAAATAAGGTGAAGTGAACGGGACTTAAAGCCCCTATTTCCCCAAGTACATAACTAATGGTACATTATATGATAATATAACATTACATCACTATAGAAAATTATTAATTGTAATAAAATTATTATAAATTGCTTTATCAATATTAAAATTACTGAAAATAACTTGTTGCTACATGCAAGAATGCAAGATTACAAGTACATACTACTGGGACTGAATTTATTAAAACTTTGTTGTATTACATTAATTCTTGACTCTCGGACATAGAACATCTCCAGCAGCCAATATCGACAATGGAAGAGACAACCATTGTCACGACAACTCACGATTCTCATAATTGGCCAACCTCGACGATGGTAGAGACATCAACCATACCCGTCAACTCGTACATAAACCATGGTAGATCATCGTCAAAGGTAACATTTTCTCGAAGGTACTTGGAAACCTTGGCAATCACGTATCTCAAAACACCGGGACTCACATAATCCGGAAGATCATCCTTCTTACAAGTTATTAGGGCATCTGCAACGTAACCCTCGATCATATCGGACTTATGTGGTGTGATGACAAACATAGCCCTATGATACTTGTTGGTTGATTCCGTCCACAAGATCTTATGGTTGTTACGGGCGAATGTGACTCCATCAAGGGCGAAGGGACGCAGTGGGGGGGGGGGGGTGTTGGTGGAGGCCCGGCCTCCCCGGCCCAGATTTGCTACTCATATATTATACATTATGGCCCCTCTTAAAATTAGTATATATAGTATTCAAGACACATATATAATAATAAATATATCTTGTTTTGTTGGTTAGGTAATGTTTTATTTTTCCAAGGGGGCTGGGTTCGAATCCCATCACTCACGTATTTTTTTATTTTTTTAATTAAAACTTCCTATTCAACGTGGGTTTCTAGCAAACCAAATCAGGTATTTTTTTAAATTCTTCTTTTTGATTAATTTATTAAAATTAAGTAATATTATTCGATTAATAAATTTCTTTGTGCTATTTACATCATTGTGATTAATTGTTTACTTTTTTTTTTTCTTTTTTTTTTTTTTTTTTTTTTTTTGCTTAATATGTTTATTTACTTAATAATTTTGGGTAATTTTTAATTTATTGAATGGACCTTTAGGACCAAATTTTTGGGTTATATGCTACTTAATTTGAGAATTGTAGTTTTTAAATTGATATAGGTTAAATCATGAAATCAAAAACTGTTTGAAAGGGTACTACCTTTTTTAAGCAAATTCAATGGCTTGGTAGACAAATGCATCCACAACCCTTCCATTTATATTGCTTTCTATGATTAACTCACCTCTTTCCATGATGACAAGATTAGAATTTAAAATTATTTAGCTTCAATTCTTAGGAAGTTTCGTTATTATTATAAAAACTAAATCGTGTTTTCTTAATCCTCATATATATATATATTCTAATCTAAGTCAATTCTTGTTCTACTTAAAAAATTTGGAGTACTTGATAATCATAATTGCAAGTGGGCGCTATATGCCTAAATTATTATTAATGTTGAAGTCTAATACGAAGTAGGTTTTTAATGGTGCCTTTATGTACTACGGAGTAATCATGATATACTAAGCCCTCATAAATTAGCATTAACTGTTTTTTTCCTATTAGTAAGTCACAAAGTCTTATATGTGGCTAGCCACATACATGGTGTGGCCACTTTACATAATCATATACAAGACAATTAATTAAGCGATAGGGGGTTACGGTGATGAGCAAATGAGGTTACGTTAACACGTATGTAGGTTACTTAGATGAGAAATAGGGGTTACTCTCGATCTTAAAAATTGAAATTATTCTTTCATTTTTTAAAACAAAATAATAGGTAAAGATGGGCACGGGCCGTGCCCGTGCCGCCGCGGGCCGTGCCTGGCCGTGCCGGGGTGGTGCCCGTGCCGTGCCGTGCCGTGCCGGCTCCGCGGCGTGCCGTGCCGTGCCGTGCCTGGGATTGGCACACCCCAGCCCACGGCACGGCACGGCCCACGTGCCTAGCGGGCCGTGCCGTGCCGGGCCGCGGGCCAAACCGTGCCGTTTTTAATTTTTTTTTTTTTTTTTTTTTTTTTTTTTTCTTAAAAAAAAAAATAAATGTTAAAAAAAAACGAATTAAAAACAAAAATGCATATAATAAAAAAAAAAATACTAGTGCGATAATCCGAAAACACAAAAAATTGAAGAATAACTTATTTTATTATATGACGGTAGCCGACTAGCCGGTACGAATATATGATAATTCAATAATACAAAATTACAAAATAAGTAATGATAATTAAAAATCGTACAATAGTGTATGAATATTGAATAACTTCATTTATTATACGGAATACGAAGTTCGATAATACAAAAAGAATACAATAGTGTATAATGTAAATATGTAATCATGTAATTATTATTGGTCATCTTCGTCTTCGCCTTCGTCTTCATCTTCGTCTTCGTCTTCGTCTCCTAGAGGTTCAAGTTCATCCGCCAATTGAGTGGATTGAGAACTAAAAGAAGTCGACGTTCCTTCATCGTCGTCGTTTTGTGCATAAGTACGATCTTGAGAACGAGTTTCGGCATCCAACCAATCCTTGAAGCAAACACACATTTCAAGTGTTTCGGGTTTTAGTCTTGTTCTTCTATCGTCTAGAACTCTTCCCGACGCACTAAAAGCTCTTTCGGAAGCAACGGAGGAGACTTGGATAGCAAAAATATCACGAGCCATTGACGACAAAATTGGATGTTTCACGGCTTGTGATTTCCACCAATCGAGGATGTCGAGGCCAAACTTCTCTTCATCGTCCATGCCTTTCATGAAGTCGTAACTTAAGTACATTTGCAACTCCGAAACATCGCTTTGAGTTCTCCTAGATGATGATGATTCTGTACCTGAATACTTAGACATCAAGTTAGCAGCTTGTGCAAATAAACCTTTGGTCCGTTTACTTACATTTTTGGATGTTTGAGAAGGGGCAAATCGAGACACGGTTCCATATTTACTTTCATAAACATTATATAAATTAAAAAACTCATCTGTCACCTTATTCTTAAAAGTTTCAACATCATCTTCAAAATTCATGTTACTATAATAAATATCAATTAATAAAAAGGTGCCATCATATTTTTGTCTAGGATCTAAAATGGAAGCAAAAATATAAATCATAGGAATATCGGTGTAATATTTACGCCATTTATCCTCCATGGATGGAAGATATCCACGATAAACATGTTCTGATCGGTGTTCCGCAAAAAGTTGTGCAAGTAAACATGCATTGCTAAGAAAAGAATGAGCACAAGGATTATATACAGAAGAAAAACAATGTGTCATACCATATAGTAATGGTAAAAACTGCATATATTTTTCACAATTAGCCCAATCATCTTCAAGTAAAGCATTTTGTGGATATTTCATATTATAAAAAAGTGTTAAATGAACCTTGTACTCGATTGCCCGACTCAACATTTCATAGGTGGAGTTCCACCTAGTTGGACAATCCGGTGCTATTTTTATGGTTTTAATCCGTTGTTGCCTGCAAAAACCTTTCCATTCTTGCCATCTCATGTTAGAGCTATTAATAGTGCAAATAGCACTCCGTATTTTGTGATAAAATGGACCAATTGCTTGTGTTCCATCCTTCACACACAACTTAAGAACATGACAAATGCATCTAACATGAAGTGCATCTCCATTTAATATAACATCGTGCAATTGGGATTTGACCAAATTCGCACTATATGTCATAGAAGTTGCATTATCGAAAGTCATAGACATGATTTTATCCCTAAGACTATATGCATCAATGGCTTCCATTAAATGATGTGCAATGTTAAGACCGGTATGAGGGTATTCAAGCATTTTGAAATGAATGATGCTTTTTTGTAACATCCACTCATTATCTAACCAATGACAAGTAACACATAAATAGTGAAGTCCGTACCCACCATCCCATGCATCGGCGGTTAAAGAAACTCTACTAGGAAGATTAGCTAATTCATTTACTAATCTTAATTTGTACTCTAGATAAGTCTTCATGGCAGCAGATCGGACGGTTTTTCGGGAGATTTTTTTGTGTTTTGGTTGTAGTGCTCGGTTAATATAGTTGTTGAAGGCATCATTTTCGGCGAAAAGAAAAGGTTGTTCTGCATGTACAATCATTCTCCCAAGTTCATCCTTATCTCTCTCGTAATTATAAATGAAACCTTGTGGATGGAATTGAGAAATTTTAGGTTGGGTTGGATCACTAGATG
>NW_027665234.1:15000-16517 GCF_948465745.1 Chenopodium album
CTTTATATATACTTTTATGACATCATTGTAGTCAAGTCACATCACTTCAATATACTTATATGACATCATTATACACATATGACATCACTCTACATCATGAATTTCAAAATAGAGTCAAAACTCATTCTTGGTACTTTATGGACATCTTTATCGGTGTCTTATGGTTTCAAACCTCCTTATATGACCCCAGGAGTCATCCAACACATTCAGTTCATTTTTTGAAAAAATAACAAAAATTAATCCGAAATCGTGTATTATAGCCTTCAATTTTGGACAATTTTCCACTTATTTTGACCAGAAAATAAAAATGTCGAGGTGCTTACCATGGACCCTAATACACCTTGGGAGTCCAATTGACCCTAAGATGTATCCCCTAAGGTCTCAAGACTTTTCGCCACCGGGCCCCGTCACCTCAAAATTCCTCAAAAAGCGTGGATTATAGCCTTCAATTTTGGAAAATTTTTGACCTTTTTTCGCCCGGAAATAAAAATTGCCGAGATGTTTACCATGGTCCCTAATACCCTCCGGGAGTCCAATTGAGTGGGTGGAACCATCCAATATGCCTTAAAACGGTCAATTTACCCGTTCCAAATTTGCACCGATTTCGTAAACTGAAGCCTACCACGGCCATTTTGTACAACATAGAAGGGTCATATATGGTTCCAAACGTCATTATATGACCCTAAGATGTATCCCCTAAGGTCTCAAGACTTTTCGCCACCGGGCCCCGTCACCTCAAAATTCCTCAAAAAGCGTGGATTATAGCCTTCAATTTTGGTAATTTTTTGACCTTTTTTCGCCCAGAAATAAAAATTGCCGAGATGTTTACCATGGTCCCTAATACCCTCCGGGAGTCCAATTGAGTGGATGGAACCATCCAATATGCCTTAAAACGGTCAATTTCACCGTTTTCGTACACACCTCTTGTGTATTAGCTATAAGCTTTCACGTCGCCTGTATGTAGCCAGATAATGGTCGTATATGGGTCGAAACAATATTATCTGTCCCCGGGATGCATCCCGCAATGTTCCTTGACATTCCGACACCGGGTCCCGAAACCTCCTAAACCGCTCCGATTTCGTGTATATTATAGCCTTCATATTTTCCATCCGTATATCATTTTTTCACCCGTCGAGGTTATGCATCCAAGTACTTCCATGGGTTCCCAAAGGGCCTTGGGAGTCCTAAATAGTTCCCGAAAACATATCATTCATCCTTAATCATCTTGTCTTCAGGGCCTTGGGAGTCCTAAATATTGTCCGGTATGCCTTGTCCTTGGGTGCACATGTCTTGTGTACATGTCACACGGCCCCTTGTACCATACAACATCCCCACACTTAGGCTTTGTGACATGTCTTAATCCCGTACTTAGCATATTTTATTATACGAGATACATCGCTAACCTCGTTTTCCAAAATATAGGTGTTTTTAGGGAATAGGGTGGGGGGGAGGGACGAATCGAAGCGACATAGGGCTGAATCTCAGTGGATCGTGGCAGCAAGGCCACTCTGCCACTT
>NW_027665237.1:25000-26519 GCF_948465745.1 Chenopodium album
AGTTTATATGATACTTACATTACAAACAAACATGAATAGTTTGTTCAAATATATCAATCAACTCAACATTATCACATCACACATCATATCAACCAACACACATGTGAATAGTAACAATGAAAGTCACTATTGTCAAATCAATCATCATATGATATAATGTGTTCATTTCCATTACTATTGTCAAATCACAATCACTATTTTATGGGTACATCACATCACATGACTATTTTACCCATATTACATCACTTATGTAGCATAATTATACTTTTATGACATCACATCATATATACTTATATGACATCATCATAGTCAAGTCATATTACTTTATATATACTTTTATGACATCATTGTAGTCAAGTCACATCACTTCAATATACTTATATGACATCATTATACACATATGACATCACTCTACATCATGAATTTCAAAATAGAGTCAAAACTCATTCTTGGTACTTTATGGACATCTTTATCGGTGTCTTATGGTTTCAAACCTCCTTATATGACCCCAGGAGTCATCCAACACATTCAGTTCATTTTTTTGAAAAAATAACAAAAATTAATCCGAAATCGTGTATTATAGCCTTTAATTTTGGACAATTTTCCACTTATTTTGACCAGAAAATAAAAAATGTCGAGGTGCTTACCATGGACCCTAATACACCCTGGGAGTCCAATTGAGTGGGTCCAACCATCCAATATGCCTTTAAACGGTCAATTTACCCGTTCCAAACTTGCACCGATATCGTCACCTCAAGCCTAACACGGACATTTATGGCAACATATAATGGTCGTATATGGTTCCAAACGTCATTATATGACCCTAAGATGTATCCCCTAAGGTCTCAAGACTTTTCGCCACCGGGCCCCGTCACCTCAAAATTCCTCAAAAAGCGTGGATTATAGCCTTCAATTTTGGAAATTTTTTGACCTTTTTTCGCCCGGAAATAAAAATTGCCGAGATGTTTACCATGGTCCCTAATATCCTCCGGGAGTCCAATTGAGTGGGTGGAACCATCCAATATGCCTTAAAACGGTCAATTTACCCGTTCCAAATTTGCACCGATTTCGTAAACTGAAGCCTACCACGGCCATTTTGTACAACATAGAAGGGTCATATATGGTTCCAAACGTCATTATATGACCCTAAGATGTATCCCCTAAGGTCTCAAGACTTTTCGCCACCGGGCCCCGTCACCTCAAAATTCCTCAAAAAGCGTGGATTATAGCCTTCAATTTTGGAAATTTTTTGACCTTTTTTCGCCCGGAAATAAAAATTGCCGAGATGTTTACCATGGTCCCTAATATCCTCCGGGAGTCCAATTGAGTGGGTGGAACCATCCAATATGCCTTAAAACGGTCAATTTACCCGTTCCAAATTTGCACCGATTTCGTAAACTGAAGCCTACCACGGCCATTTTGTACAACATAGAAGGGTCATATATGGTTCCAAACGTCATTATATGACCCTAAGATGTATCCCCTAAGGTCTCAAGACTTTTCGCCACCGGGCCCCGTC
>NW_027665238.1:35000-38168 GCF_948465745.1 Chenopodium album
AACACTTCTTCCTCACCGTTTCGCGGATACCCTATGTAGACAACCGAAATTAGACAACAGACGGTGTTCCATTAGTTCGCCCAGGTTTCCCGATGGTAACAAAAGTCGGAATCCCCAGACTCACACAGGTTCTCCATCAATGAATTTTTGTCGCATTGTACCACTGCTTCGCCGAGTGAATCCCCGAACTACGATTCCTGAAACAACAAAAAGTCGTTACGAGAAAATATAGTTGAAAACACCCTAAACTAACATAAAGTACAACGTCAACGGTGGGACAATTGGTCAAAGGCGACACGGACGATATCGGCTTCATAGATTCGAGGTCACGTCTGCATCGTTCCAAGCATATGGCCAGGTCAACATTCCCGGGCCTCAAAGCTATGACACCGTCATATTTTCCGCCTCGCCCCCGGTGAGATTTTTGTGTGCATTCTTCCTAGCGTCTGGCAATGCACACAACCTACCTCCGGTCCGGAGAAGGAATCAACATTGAATAACTATATTATAGCTATTCAACATTGAGTTGCCACCCTTCCCCTATAGAGCTTTATATAGTACCTCTGTTAAAATCCTAGTGAACACCCAACTGACAGTAACACAATAATGGGTCAAAACTTGTGAAATGTGATAAGATAAAACACCCCTTTTTTTTTGGTGGAATCCAAAGAATGGGTATTAATCTACATTTTGACACTTTTATTTTTCCAGAAAATATTTTTTGTGGGCCCCAAAAAGGGAAAATACGGGAAAAAAGCGGTAATTGGGAAAATATGAAAAACTGCTGAAACAGTCCAGAAGATGGGGAAAGCTTGGGAATAAGAGGGGGATGGGTTTTAAACACTTTTTACATCCCATATTTTCCATATTGTGTTTTTTTCGAGGTTCGGGACCGGGACCGAGAATATGCTGATTGACCCCAATACAGGGTGATTGGGGGGGACAGTTTATATGATACTTACATTACAAACAAACATGAATAGTTTGTTCAAATATATCAATCAACTCAACATTATCACATCACACATCATATCAACCAACACACATGTGAATAGTAACAATGAAAGTCACTATTGTCAAATCAATCATCATATGATATAATGTGTTCATTTCCATTACTATTGTCAAATCACAATCACTATTTTATGGGTACATCACATCACATGACTATTTTACCCATATTACATCACTTATGTAGCATAATTATACTTTTATGACATCACATCATATATACTTATATGACATCATCATAGTCAAGTCATATTACTTTATATATACTTTTATGACATCATTGTAGTCAAGTCACATCACTTCAATATACTTATATGACATCATTATACACATATGACATCACTCTACATCATGAATTTCAAAATAGAGTCAAAACTCATTCTTGGTACTTTATGGACATCTTTATCGGTGTCTTATGGTTTCAAACCTCCTTATATGACCCCAGGAGTCATCCAACACATTCAGTTCATTTTTTGAAAAAATAACAAAAATTAATCCGAAATCGTGTATTATAGCCTTCAATTTTGGACAATTTTCCACTTATTTTGACCAGAAAATAAAAAATGTCGAGGTGCTTACCATGGACCCTAATACACCTTGGGAGTCCAATTGACCCTAAGATGTATCCCCTAAGGTCTCAAGACTTTTCGCCACCGGGCCCCGTCACCTCAAAATTCCTCAAAAAGCGTGGATTATAGCCTTCAATTTTGGAAAATTTTTGACCTTTTTTCGCCCGGAAATAAAAATTGCCGAGATGTTTACCATGGTCCCTAATACCCTCCGGGAGTCCAATTGAGTGGGTGGAACCATCCAATATGCCTTAAAACGGTTTATAGCCTTCAATTTTGGAAATTTTTTGACCTTTTTTCGCCCGGAAATAAAAATTGCCGAGATGTTTACCATGGTCCCTAATATCCTCCGGGAGTCCAATTGAGTGGGTGGAACCATCCAATATGCCTTAAAACGGTCAATTTACCCGTTCCAAATTTGCACCGATTTCGTAAACTGAAGCCTACCACGGCCATTTTGTACAACATAGAAGGGTCATATATGGTTCCAAACGTCATTATATGACCCTAAGATGTATCCCCTAAGGTCTCAAGACTTTTCGCCACCGGGCCCCGTCACCTCAAAATTCCTCAAAAAGCGTGGATTATAGCCTTCAATTTTGGAAATTTTTTGACCTTTTTTCGCCCGGAAATAAAAATTGCCGAGATGTTTACCATGGTCCCTAATATCCTCCGGGAGTCCAATTGAGTGGGTGGAACCATCCAATATGCCTTAAAACGGTCAATTTACCCGTTCCAAATTTGCACCGATTTCGTAAACTGAAGCCTACCACGGCCATTTTGTACAACATAGAAGGGTCATATATGGTTCCAAACGTCATTATATGACCCTAAGATGTATCCCCTAAGGTCTCAAGACTTTTCGCCACCGGGCCCCGTCACCTCAAAATTCCTCAAAAAGCGTGGATTATAGCCTTCAATTTTGGAAATTTTTTGACCTTTTTTCGCCCGGAAATAAAAATTGCCGAGATGTTTACCATGGTCCCTAATACCCTCCGGGAGTCCAATTGAGTGGGTGGAACCATCCAATATGCCTTAAAACGGTCAATTTCACCGTTTTCGTACACACCTCTTGTATTAGCTATAAGCTTTCACGTCGCCTGTATGTAGCCAGATAATGGTCGTATATGGGTCGAAACAATATTATCTGACCCCGGGATGCATCCCGCAATGTTCCTTGACATTCCGACACCGGGTCCCGAAACCTCCTAAACCGCCCCGATTTCGTGTATATTATAGCCTTCATATTTTCCATCCGTATATCATTTTTTCACCCGTCGAGGTTATGCATCCAAGTACTTCCATGGGTTCCCAAAGGGCCTTGGGAGTCCTAAATAGTTCCCGAAAACATATCATTCATCCTTAATCATCTTGTCTTCAGGGCCTTGGGAGTCCTAAATATTGTCCGGTATGCCTTGTCCTTGGGTGCACATGTCTTGTGTACATGCCACACGGCCCCTTGTACCATACAACATCCCCACACTTAGGCTTTGTGACATGTCTTAATCCCGTACTTAGCATATTTTATTATACGAGATACATCGCTAACCTCGTTTTCCAAAATATAGGTGTTTTTAGGGAATAGGGT
>NW_027665243.1:0-2500 GCF_948465745.1 Chenopodium album
ATGACTACTGGCAGGATCAACCAGGTAGCACTCCTCGTTCGACACCGGCACGCATGAGCTCTCCCTTTTAACGGGAAGAGTCAACTCGTACACGGACGTCGTTCGTGCTTAGCGTAAAACGCTGAATTAGGTATGTGACGAATGAACGCCCATTCCCCCTCAACATTCTGCATCCCGGGGCACAACTAGAGACCGTACACCTGACCAACAACGGTTGATTTTCGCCGTTGAGGTTGGAGGACGGACCCAGCTACAAGGTCCACCAAACACCCAAAAGGATGTCAGGCGGAAACAAAAGATTTACATGGACATCAATACCGTCATTAGGAATAAAACACAGAAAACCATACCTCGCCCAAGGCTTACCGCATTGGAGCAAACACTGAAGAGGTTTATCAGCGTGCGGTTCGATGCACAAGCATGGAGCCCGCCAGCCAAAAAAACCGATCACTACTCACACGTGTTCCGTAACGCTATGTCAAGGAATCCCAAGCGTACAACCCACAACCACAAATATGACTGCAAGAATTCGTCGGAATCCCTCAACTAGCACCGTAAAACGTGAAAACAACATTTCCAATCGTTAACTCAGGCTAGACTCGCTACTGCGATGATTTCATGCCACAAAATGTCAAGAGTTGGACTAATCAACAATACTTTCGTCCTCGCTCGTATTTGATTATAGTCCGCATCAAGCCACCCTAAACACTTCTTCCTCACCGTTTCGCGGATACCCTATGTAGACAACCGAAATTAGACAACAGACGGTGTTCCATTAGTTCGCCCAGGTTTCCCGATGGTAACAAAAGTCGGAATCCCCAGACTCACACAGGTTCTCCATCAATGAATTTTTGTCGCATTGTACCACTGCTTCGCCGAGTGAATCCCCGAACTACGATTCCTGAAACAACAAAAAGTCGTTACGAGAAAATATAGTTGAAAACACCCTAAACTAACATAAAGTACAACGTCAACGGTGGGACAATTGGTCAAAGGCGACACGGACGATATCGGCTTCATAGATTCGAGGTCACGTCTGCATCGTTCCAAGCATATGGCCAGGTCAACATTCCCGGGCCTCAAAGCTATGACACCGTCATATTTTCCGCCTCGCCCCCGGTGAGATTTTTGTGTGCATTCTTCCTAGCGTCTGGCAATGCACACAACCTACCTCCGGTCCGGAGAAGGAATCAACATTGAATAACTATATTATAGCTATTCAACATTGAGTTGCCACCCTTCCCCTATAGAGCTTTATATAGTACCTCTGTTAAAATCCTAGTGAACACCCAACTGACAGTAACACAATAATGGGTCAAAACTTGTGAAAATGTGATAATAACACCCCTTTTTTTTTGGTGGAATCCAAAGAATGGGTATTAATCTACATTTTGACACTTTTATTTTTCCAGAAAATATTTTTTGTGGGCCCCAAAAAGGGAAAATACGGGAAAAAAGCGGTAATTGGGAAAATATGAAAAACTGCTGAAACAGTCCAGAAGATGGGGAAAGCTTGGGAATAAGAGGGGGATGGGTTTTAAACACTTTTTACATCCCATATTTTCCATATTGTGTTTTTTTCGAGGTTCGGGACCGGGACCGAGAATATGCTGATTGACCCCAATACAGGGTGATTGGGGGGGACAGTTTATATGATACTTACATTACAAACAAACATGAATAGTTTGTTCAAATATATCAATCAACTCAACATTATCACATCACACATCATATCAACCAACACACATGTGAATAGTAACAATGAAAGTCACTATTGTCAAATCAATCATCATATGATATAATGTGTTCATTTCCATTACTATTGTCAAATCACAATCACTATTTTATGGGTACATCACATCACATGACTATTTTACCCATATTACATCACTTATGTAGCATAATTATACTTTTATGACATCACATCATATATACTTATATGACATCATCATAGTCAAGTCATATTACTTTATATATACTTTTATGACATCATTGTAGTCAAGTCACATCACTTCAATATACTTATATGACATCATTATACACATATGACATCACTCTACATCATGAATTTCAAAATAGAGTCAAAACTCATTCTTGGTACTTTATGGACATCTTTATCGGTGTCTTATGGTTTCAAACCTCCTTATATGACCCCAGGAGTCATCCAACACATTCAGTTCATTTTTTGAAAAAATAACAAAAATTAATCCGAAATCGTGTATTATAGCCTTCAATTTTGGACAATTTTCCACTTATTTTGACCAGAAAATAAAAAATGTCGAGGTGCTTACCATGGACCCTAATACACCTTGGGAGTCCAATTGACCCTAAGATGTATCCCCTAAGGTCTCAAGACTTTTCGCCACCGGGCCCCGTCACCTCAAAATTCCTCAAAAAGCGTGGATTATAGCCTTCAATTTTGGAAAATTTTTGACCTTTTTTCGCCCGGAAATAAAAATTGCCGAGATGTTTACCATGGTCCCTAATACCCTCCGGGAGT
>NW_027665244.1:0-2500 GCF_948465745.1 Chenopodium album
GTTAGTTTTACCCTACTGATGACAGTGTCGCAATGGTAATTCAACCTAGTACGAGAGGAACCGTTGATTCACACAATTGGTCATCGCGCTTGGTTGAAAAGCCAGTGGCGCGAAGCTACCGTGTGCTGGATTATGACTGAACGCCTCTAAGTCAGAATCCGGGCCAGAAGCGACGCATGCGCCCGCCGCCCGATTGCCGTCCTACAGTAGGGGTTTCGGCCCCCAAGGGCACGTGTCGTAGGCTAAGCTCGCGCGGTGGATGCGCCGTGAGAGCCGCCTTGAAGTACAATTTCTACCGAGCGGCGGGTTGAATCCTTTGCAGACGACTTAAATACGCGACGGGGTATTGTAAGTGGCAGAGTGGCCTTGCTGCCACGATCCACTGAGATTCAGCCCTATGTCGCTTCGATTCGTCCCTCCCCCCCACCCTATTCCCTAAAAACACCTATATTTTGGAAAACGAGGTTAGCGATGTATCTCGTATAATAAAATATGCTAAGTACGGGATTAAGACATGTCACAAAGCCTAAGTGTGGGGATGTTGTATGGTACAAGGGGCCGTGTGGCATGTACACAAGACATGTGCACCCAAGGACAAGGCATACCGGACAATATTTAGGACTCCAAGGCCCTGAAGACAAGATGATTAAGGATGAATGATATGTTTTCGGGAACTATTTAGGACTCCCAAGGCCCTTTGGGAACCCATGGAAGTACTTGGATGCATAACCTCGACGGGTGAAAAAATGATATACGGATGGAAAATATGAAGGCTATAATATACACGAAATCGGGGCGGTTTAGGAGGTTTCGGGACCCGGTGTCGAATGTCAAGGAACATTGCGGGATGCATCCCGGGGTCAGATAATATTGTTTCGACCCATATACGACCATTATCTGGCTACATACAGGCGACGTGAAAGCTTATAGCTAATACAAGAGGTGTGTACGAAAACGGTGAAATTGACCGTTTTAAGCATATTGGATGGTTCCACCCACTCAATTGGACTCCCGGAGGGTATTAGGGACCATGGTAAACATCTCGGCAATTTTTATTTCCGGGCGAAAAAAGGTCAAAAAATTTCCAAATTGAAGGCTATAATCCACGCTTTTTGAGGAATTTTGAGGTGACGGGGCCCGGTGGCGAAAAGTCTTGAGACCTTAGGGGATACATCTTAGGGTCATATAATGACGTTTGGAACCATATATGACCCTTCTATGTTGTACAAAATGGCCGTGGTAGGCTTCAGTTTACGAAATCGGTGCAAATTTGGAACGGGTAAATTGACCGTTTTAAGGCATATTGGATGGTTCCACCCACTCAATTGGACTCCCGGAGGATATTAGGGACCATGGTAAACATCTCGGCAATTTTTATTTCCGGGCGAAAAAAGGTCAAAAAATTTCCAAAATTGAAGGCTATAATCCACGCTTTTTGAGGAATTTTGAGGTGACGGGGCCCGGTGGCGAAAAGTCTTGAGACCTTAGGGGATACATCTTAGGGTCATATAATGACGTTTGGAACCATATACGACCATTATATGTTGCCATAAATGTCCGTGTTAGGCTTGAGGTGACGATATCGGTGCAAGTTTGGAACGGGTAAATTGACCGTTTAAAGGCATATTGGATGGTTGGACCCACTCAATTGGACTCCCAGGGTGTATTAGGGTCCATGGTAAGCACCTCGACATTTTTTATTTTCTGGTCAAAATAAGTGGAAAATTGTCCAAAATTAAAGGCTATAATACACGATTTCGGATTAATTTTTGTTATTTTTTCAAAAAATGAACTGAATGTGTTGGATGACTCCTGGGGTCATATAAGGAGGTTTGAAACCATAAGACACCGATAAAGATGTCCATAAAGTACCAAGAATGAGTTTTGACTCTATTTTGAAATTCATGATGTAGAGTGATGTCATATGTGTATAATGATGTCATATAAGTATATTGAAGTGATGTGACTTGACTACAATGATGTCATAAAAGTATATATAAAGTAATATGACTTGACTATGATGATGTCATATAAGTATATATGATGTGATGTCATAAAAGTATAATTATGCTACATAAGTGATGTAATATGGGTAAAATAGTCATGTGATGTGATGTACCCATAAAATAGTGATTGTGATTTGACAATAGTAATGGAAATGAACACATTATATCATATGATGATTGATTTGACAATAGTGACTTTCATTGTTACTATTCACATGTGTGTTGGTTGATATGATGTGTGATGTGATAATGTTGAGTTGATTGATATATTTGAACAAACTATTCATGTTTGTTTGTAATGTAAGTATCATATAAACTGTCCCCCCCAATCACCCTGTATTGGGGTCAATCAGCATATTCTCGGTCCCGGTCCCGAACCTCGAAAAAAACACAATATGGAAAATATGGGATGTAAAAAGTGTTTAAAACCCATCCCCCTCTTATTCCCAAGCTTTCCCCATCTTCTGGACTGTTTCAGCAGTTTTTCATATTTT
>NW_027665246.1:27500-28740 GCF_948465745.1 Chenopodium album
CACTAGGATTTTAACAGAGGTACTATATAAAGCTCTATAGGGGAAGGGTGGCAACTCAATGTTGAATAGCTATAATATAGTTATTCAATGTTGATTCCTTCTCCGGACCGGAGGTAGGTTGTGTGCATTGCCAGACGCTAGGAAGAATGCACACAAAAATCTCACCGGGGGCGAGGCGGAAAATATGACGGTGTCATAGCTTTGAGGCCCGGGAATGTTGACCTGGCCATATGCTTGGAACGATGCAGACGTGACCTCGAATCTATGAAGCCGATATCGTCCGTGTCGCCTTTGACCAATTGTCCCACCGTTGACGTTGTACTTTATGTTAGTTTAGGGTGTTTTCAACTATATTTTCTCGTAACGACTTTTTGTTGTTTCAGGAATCGTAGTTCGGGGATTCACTCGGCGAAGCAGTGGTACAATGCGACAAAATTCATTGATGGAGAACCTGTGTGAGTCTGGGGATTCCGACTTTTGTTACCATCGGGAAACCTGGGCGAACTAATGGAACACCGTCTGTTGTCTAATTTCGGTTGTCTACATAGGGTATCCGCGAAACGGTGAGGAAGAAGTGTTTAGGGTGGCTTGATGCGGACTATAATCAAATACGAGCGAGGACGAAAGTATTGTTGATTAGTCCAACTCTTGACATTTTGTGGCATGAAATCATCGCAGTAGCGAGTCTAGCCTGAGTTAACGATTGGAAATGTTGTTTTCACGTTTTACGGTGCTAGTTGAGGGATTCCGACGAATTCTTGCAGTCATATTTGTGGTTGTGGGTTGTACGCTTGGGATTCCTTGACATAGCGTTACGGAACACGTGTGAGTAGTGATCGGTTTTTTTGGCTGGCGGGCTCCATGCTTGTGCATCGAACCGCACGCTGATAAACCTCTTCAGTGTTTGCTCCAATGCGGTAAGCCTTGGGCGAGGTATGGTTTTCTGTGTTTTATTCCTAATGACGGTATTGATGTCCATGTAAATCTTTTGTTTCCGCCTGACATCCTTTTGGGTGTTTGGTGGACTTGTAGCTGGGTCCGTCCTCCAACCTCAACGGCGAAAATCAACCGTTGTTGGTCAGGTGTACGGTCTCTAGTTGTGCCCCGGGATGCAGAATGTTGAGGGGGAATGGGCGTTCATTCGTCACATACCTAATTCAGCGTTTTACGCTAAGCACGAACGACGTCCGTGTACGAGTTGACTCTTCCCGTTAAAAGGGAGAGCTCATGCGTGCCGGTG
>NW_027665250.1:0-2500 GCF_948465745.1 Chenopodium album
TAAGTCAGAATCCGGGCCAGAAGCGACGCATGCGCCCGCCGCCCGATTGCCGTCCTACAGTAGGGGTTTCGGCCCCCATGGGCACGTGTCGTAGGCTACGCTCGCGCGGTGGATGCGCCGTGAGAGCCGCCTTGAAGTACAATTTCTACCGAGCGGCGGGTTGAATCCTTTGCAGACGACTTAAATACGCGACGGGGTAATTGTAAGTGGCAGAGTGGCCTTGCTGCACGATCCACTGAGATTCAGCCCTATGTCGCTTCGATTCGTCCCTCCCCCCCACCCTATTCCCTAAAAAACACCTATATTTTGGAAAACGAGGTTAGCGATGTATCTCGTATAATAAAATATGCTAAGTACGGGATTAAGACATGTCACAAAGCCTAAGTTGTGGGGATGTTGTATGGTACAAGGGGCCGTGTGACATGTACACAAGACATGTGCACCCAAGGACAAGGCATACCGGACAATATTTAGGACTCCCAAGGCCCTGAAGACAAGATGATTAAGGATGAATGATATGTTTTCGGGAACTATTTAGGACTCCCAAGGCCCTTTGGGAACCCATGGAAGTACTTGGATGCATAACCTCGACGGGTGAAAAAATGATATACGGATGGAAAATATGAAGGCTATAATATACACGAAATCGGAGCGGTTTAGGAGGTTTCGGGACCCGGTGTCGGAATGTCAAGGAACATTGCGGGATGCATCCCGGGGACAGATAATATTGTTTCGACCCATATACGACCATTATCTGGCTACATACAGGCGACGTGAAAGCTTATAGCTAATACAAGAGGTGTGTACGAAAACGGTGAAATTGACCGTTTTAAGGCATATTGGATGGTTCCATCCACTCAATTGGACTCCCGGAGGGTATTAGGGACCATGGTAAACATCTCGGCAATTTTTATTTCTGGGCGAAAAAAGGTCAAAAAATTACCAAAATTGAAGGCTATAATCCACGCTTTTTGAGGAATTTTGAGGTGACGGGGCCCGGTGGCGAAAAGTCTTGAGACCTTAGGGGATACATCTTAGGGTCATATAATGACGTTTGGAACCATATATGACCCTTCTATGTTGTACAAAATGGCCGTGGTAGGCTTCAGTTTACGAAATCGGTGCAAATTTGGAACGGGTAAATTGACCGTTTTAAGGCATATTGGATGGTTCCACCCACTCAATTGGACTCCCGGAGGGTATTAGGGACCATGGTAAACATCTCGGCAATTTTTATTTCCGGGCGAAAAAAGGTCAAAAATTTTCCAAAATTGAAGGCTATAATCCACGCTTTTTGAGGAATTTTGAGGTGACGGGGCCCGGTGGCGAAAAGTCTTGAGACCTTAGGGGATACATCTTAGGGTCAATTGGACTCCCAAGGTGTATTAGGGTCCATGGTAAGCACCTCGACATTTTTTATTTTCTGGTCAAAATAAGTGGAAAATTGTCCAAAATTGAAGGCTATAATACACGATTTCGGATTAATTTTTGTTATTTTTTCAAAAAATGAACTGAATGTGTTGGATGACTCCTGGGGTCATATAAGGAGGTTTGAAACCATAAGACACCGATAAAGATGTCCATAAAGTACCAAGAATGAGTTTTGACTCTATTTTGAAATTCATGATGTAGAGTGATGTCATATGTGTATAATGATGTCATATAAGTATATTGAAGTGATGTGACTTGACTACAATGATGTCATAAAAGTATATATAAAGTAATATGACTTGACTATGATGATGTCATATAAGTATATATGATGTGATGTCATAAAAGTATAATTATGCTACATAAGTGATGTAATATGGGTAAAATAGTCATGTGATGTGATGTACCCATAAAATAGTGATTGTGATTTGACAATAGTAATGGAAATGAACACATTATTCATATGATGATTGATTTGACAATAGTGACTTTCATTGTTACTATTCACATGTGTGTTGGTTGATATGATGTGTGATGTGATAATGTTGAGTTGATTGATATATTTGAACAAACTATTCATGTTTGTTTGTAATGTAAGTATCATATAAACTGTCCCCCCCAATCACCCTGTATTGGGGTCAATCAGCATATTCTCGGTCCCGGTCCCGAACCTCGAAAAAAACACAATATGGAAAATATGGGATGTAAAAAGTGTTTAAAACCCATCCCCCTCTTATTCCCAAGCTTTCCCCATCTTCTGGACTGTTTCAGCAGTTTTTCATATTTTCCCAATTACCGCTTTTTTTCCCGTATTTTCCCTTTTTGGGGCCCACAAAAAATATTTTCTGGAAAAATAAAAGTGTCAAAATGTAGATTAATACCCATTCTTTGGATTCCACCAAAAAAAAAGGGGTGTTATTATCACATTTTCACAAGTTTTGACCCATTATTGTGTTACTGTCAGTTGGGTGTTCACTAGGATTTTAACAGAGGTACTATATAAAGCTCTATAGGGGAAGGGTGGCAACTCAATGTTGAATAGCTATAATATAGTTATTCAATGTTGATT